>NC_133621.1:93980743-94280743 GCF_048593235.1 Sminthopsis crassicaudata | reverse complement strand
TTTTGTAGCTCTTTTTGTATTTGACCAATTGAGTTTTTAAATGAATTGTTTTGGTCAGTGGATTTATTTTCATTTCAAAAATTCTATTTTAAAGGAATTGCTTTCTTTTTCCATTTTGTCAGATCTGTTTTGTAAGAAGTTATATATTTTTTTTTCCATTTTACTACATTTGTTTTTAAGGAGTTTTCTTCAGATAATTTCTGTGTTTCATTTCCAAACTATCCTGCAATGTTCTCATTTCCTTTCCCCATTTTTCCTCTACTCTCTTTCAAGATCCTTTTAGAATTCTTCCAAGAGAGCCTTGTGATATGGGAAACAATTCAAATCCCCCTTTGGGGCTTAATTTGGAGATGATCTGCTTTAATGTCCTCAGGGTTTGAGATCTATTTTTTTTTTCTTTATCCATAACAACTATCTATGGTGAGAGTTCTTTTTGCTTTTTTGCTCATTTTAAAGTTTGAGGTCTGTTTTTAGGGCAAAAGAGAGATTATGCAAGTTTCCTCTACATGTGACAGTGGCTGTGCTGGGTCATTGCTGACTAACTTTCAATGCTGGGTTGGTGTGGCCAGTCCAGACCTATTATTCTGGGGTTCAGGGGCTCAGTATTTGCCTTTTGAATTTGTGTTGGATGTCTCATGGCCAGTCTATTGATCTACTGGATTGCAACCAGGACAGAGTTGCCAACTCTGCTGTAGATTCTTCCTTACCTGGCAACAGTGGGGCTCACACCACTTGAGTCTCTGCACTTAGCCACCTTCCTTTCATACCTGATTGAAACAGATATTTTATGAAATTCTTCCAAAATATTTTCTGCTGGGAATGTATTACACTCCAAATATGTATGCTTTTTATCACTCCAAAACTAGTTCAGAGGCTTGATTTGGTGTTGATCTGAAAGACATCAGGGAGAGCTCAGACAAAGACATGCCTCTTTTTTACCATCTTGGCTCTGCCTTGAAAGAAGACAAATTGATCACTAAACTTGAAATTAGATCTACTTCCAAGTATCTTTTCTAAAATATATTTGTTTTGAGGCCATGGGTAAGTCATATGACTTCTCTGAACCTCATTTTACTTATCTGTCAATACACCACAAGACATGGTGAAGCTCAATCGAACTAGATATAAAATGCTTTTAAACCTTAAATGCTTATAAAAATACCATTTATTACTGTTGAGAGCATTGGCTTCTTAAAGAAGGTGGTAGTAAATAAGGAGGCAGAGGAAGATGGGTAGAGAGGGGGAAGCAAAAGAATAGAAAGACATTTTTTTTTTAATTTTCCATTTTTGCCTTGTCTCTAGAGAATTAAATGGTGAAACATGAAATTAGCAAAAGGGATATACTGAATCCCACAAATTTATGTAGGCATAAATCAATGATATCAAAGGTGTATATTCTGCTAAACATTTGTCATTGATTTTTTGAAAGGGAGAAATAAAACATTATTGTCATGTATCATGATAGAATTTGTTCACTATTCCCTGATTCACTTGATGCTCATATGTTATTTTGGAAAATGAATCTAATGTTTATATACCTGACACTTATCAACAGGTCATCTGCGTTCCTCAAACAGCTATTTTATATTATGCAGCTTTTAGGTTTCTTTTAAGGTATATTATATGTGCTCAATACTGAGTAGAGTCAGATCTTCAGAGTTCTACTCTTATCATTGCCCCTTGTGAGCATGTAGGCTAGATATTGTATCTTTTAGGAACATTAAGAAAGGGTTAAAAGCCTGATTAGCCCGTATTGTGAACATTTCCTGAAGAACATATGCCCTATATCCTCTACATTTGGGGATGAGAAAAAACAAACAAATGTATATCTGACTACTCCTCTAATTAGGGAGACAAATGCTCAAGATCCTTTCTGGCTTGATATGCAAATAAATTTGACCCAGGATAAAATTAAAGAAAAAGAGGCAAGAAAGAGACAAGATATGTATATATGCATATACACACATACATACATACATATATGTGTATAAATACATATATACATATATTCATGTGTATGTCAAGAAAATGATAGGCTCATCTTGTATTTTTACCATAAGAAAAATTTCATTGTCTCTCAACAAAGGAAATGATAATATTACACTATAACTTTCCCAATATTGGTCCCCTAGACTCTAGGCACTTATCGTTTTATCTTTGAGAGAAATCACAGTTTCATATATGGTATCATTGGGCTCTATTTATAAATGGACATGAATTTCAGCATTCAATATTACCTTCTCAGAACTGATGGCTAATGGTACACACTAGCCAGTTGACCCTGGGCTGATCACCTAATTTCTAAATGGTCTGGTCTGGACTTGTGGTTCTCAAACATTTTTGTGTCAGAATCCCTTTATACTCTCAAAATTATTGAAGATCTCCCTTTAACCTTTTGTTTCACATGGATTATTTCTATTGATATTTACTATATTAGAAATTAAAATGCATAATTAGCATTGTTATGAAAATAGTTTTAAACTAGAAGAGTCCCTGAAAGATTCTCAGAGGTTTCCAAGGGACCCTAGGTCATACTTTGAAATAGACTTCTAAAAATTATAAATTACAAAAATGAGGGGAATTGGGAGATCTAGTATCATGTACTGGATAAAGCTAAACTTAGAGTTAGCCGGACCTGAGTATTCAGAAACTATGTGTCTTTGAACATGTTTATTCACTATGTGACAGGATTCTGTGAACTGAGGGTCTTAGAATAATTTACTATTATAGCTTTATACTATATTATTTGGTGAATAATTCTTTTATCACTCTGAATCAGTAGAGGGAGTTTCCTTTTCTGGACTTCATTCAATTCAGTGTAATAAACATTTTTAAGTGCCTACCTAACATACTATGCACTGAACTAAACAATGAATCAGGGAAATTGCAAGTCTAAAGCATCACCTTCTTTTTAAAGTACACATATAGAGAAGATATTAAAGAAAGAAATAACTAGTGCAATTGGACTCTCACTAATCCTTAATGAATATCTGCTTATTCTAACCTAATTCACAAATTTCAATTGAATTTTTAAAATAACATCCTATTTTCTTGAATTAGTTTTAAAAGCCCTGCCTGGAGCAACGTCATGGTGTGTTCCAGGACCTTGGCCATCTTGGTCTTAAATCCTTTCCAGAAAGTTTTTTTTCTCCCCACCTACCAATGGTTTTCTTACCTGAATAAATTTTCTCCATATCAAGTTAGCAGTTAGATGAAGGAGTATAGTATTTCCAAATAGGCCATGTGAGATCTCTGGAGGAAGGATTAGAACAATTCACCAGTGCATGTGAAATTTTGATTTTCAAAGGTGTTTTCTTTTTTGCAACAGAAAACTTCATCTGCCCTAACAACCCCATGGTCATTCATTCATTTATGCATCCCAGTACAGATCCTGTTTATCATTATCTGGTATGTTCATGCAAAAGGGGCACGACCTTCCCAGCATCACAGAGAAGCAGCAATGTTCTTGTTTTACAAGAAAGTGCCTCTGGGAAGTTTCATTTTCCTTATGCAGTCAGAGGCATAGGCTGTGTCGGTGAAAGGTCTTCCTGTGTTGTAGTTTTCTAGATCTTCCCGTCAATGTGGAACTGTGAACTTAGATCCAGATGGCTTAGGTTTACCTCTGGGTATCTGCTTTGTTTACTAACCCAATACTTGGAGATGCAATGGCCTCCTAGGAATGAACTTGGCTGCTGATCCAAGTCTTCTCAGGAGATCTTTTTGGCATTCACAAGTTATCAACTCTCCATACCTTCCACAAATCTTATATGCAGACTAAAAACTAAAAACGCTGAATCCATGTGTTATTTGTAACACTTGTCCAAATTCTTGCTCATTTCAATAACAGCAAATCAGATTGTAACTTGTTTTTCTGAATTCTTGATTGATTCATTAATACAAAATCAATTTTAGTTCTCTATTACAATTGCTATCAACCTGTAGTAATAATTATTGATTAATCAATTGCCAGTTCATAATATCCTACATCTGCATGCTACCACCTCATCAGAGGGGAAATCTTGAATTGCCTTTCTATTGGTTTTCCTTCAGAAACCAAGAGAGAGAGAAAGATTATACTTCTGTGGTCATGGTTTTTGAGTTTAGTATGGAAACTGGTTATGATATTTCCCAATGAAATAAAGGTTTCAGAAATACTTTATTATTTTCTGTATTCAGATCTAGCCTCTCTCCCTCTTACTTCTGCCAGTATTTACATAGAGGTGTTTTATTCTTTGCAACAGGCAGTTTGTTATAAGTGGAAAACTGTATTGGACTTGGAGTCAGAAACCAGGATTCATATGCTGCCTCTGATACTTAATAATTATGTGGCTTTGGGCAAATATCTTACCTCAATTTTCTTTTGTTAAAAGTGGTCATCATAATATCTGTTGCATTTTCTTCACAGGCTTATTGTTAAGATCAATAAATCAGAAAGCATTCATGAAGCATCCATTCTTCACACTAGGAAAAGCAGCATTCCTAGAACAGTCCATGTGGGGACCATACTTAAGACCTTATTCTGACACATTTTACCTATGTGAGTATGAGCAACTCAGTTCCTTAGTCAGTTCCTCTCTAGGAATACATGATGTACAAGTGGGTAACTAGTCAGTAATAAGGGAAGGTGCTTCACACAGGATTTTGTATTTTGATAAAATTCCAAATCCAGACCAACCAGCACCCTCAAAATTTTTTATATAATTATATAATTATTTTATCAATATTTTGTTCACATTTGCCTTCACATGTTTCACTTCTAGAAGGTACCATTATAATTGATAATCATTACTAGATGATTATATTTTGAACAGTCTCACATAGAACATATAATCTGATTTTTCAATGGAGATTTGAAGGAGCTTTCTAATAATAAAAAAAACTTGACTGAATAAGCAAACTATATCTTGTTCCTAGCTGAGAAAAATATTTTTTTTTACATTCACATATCTTACTTGGAAAAAAAACAATAAATTGCAGATTGTCTTTTTTAACTTGCTTGTTTCTTACCATTACTGGTTGATGTAAGAAATGATTTTAGAAAATGCAAATTCAGAGAATATTATTAGCAGTGCCAGTAGTGAAAATTGCAGTTTTTAAAGTTAAGGCTACCTTACAGTTGTCTTTTCCTTTCCTTCTTTGTATATTGTACCTGAGAAGTCTCCTTTAATAAATTTAGAGCAATTATACTGTCTTATACTGAAAAGTTTTCCTCACTGTTTTGCTATGTATTACAAAATGTTCATTAGGACAGTAAATATTTATTAAGGATCTGCTATATTTCAGCACTCACTTAAGTTCTAGGAATTCAAAAACAGGCAAAAGATAGTCCCAGCCTCAAGGAAGTCATAATTTAATAGGAAAGTAAAAAAGCAAAATGTGTTCAAACAAGCTATATGCAAGATAGATAAGAAATAACTGAAAGAGTGAAGGCATTAAAATTATGTGTGCATTAAAATATTTACAATAGAAGATAGAATTATATTTAAGAACTGAAGAAACTCATGGAAGCCAGGAGGGAAAGGTGAGGAAGGAGAGGTTTCCTGGCTGACAGGCAGTCAGAGAAAATGTCTAGAGCTGAAAGACCATTTTGTTGGCTTACAGCTCTTAAGACTCCATGTATAGATCATGTCTCCTTTAGTACTAGGTAAAAATACCTTTCTATAACTCTGTTTCTATTATCACTTACAAGAGATTAATTAAAGGAGATATCACAAATATAATATATATATATATATATATATATATATATACATATCTGTGTATATATGTGTGTTTCTATCTATATGAAAATACCATAATTACTGATCTTTGGCTATGTCGTATAGTTATTGCTAGGTCTTGGAAACCACTTCATCTAATCATAGGCTAGTCAAGAAAGTTATTGCTAGGAGTTTGAAGAACTAAAAAGAAAGGAAAATAAGAATCTGGGTAAACTTTTTCTAGTTGTCCCAGCTACTAGTGGCTTGCTCTCTTAGAATATCTTGCATTTTCCCTATTTCTCTGTTTTTCTCACTCTAAATAATCTTCTATTTACTATCTATATCTATGGATAAGCAGATCAACAAATAGATGGATGGTTTATGGAACATGACCTATAATAATAAATGTTCCTTGAGGGAGGCATTATTTTTGCCTTTCTTCATATCTTCACTGCCTGAACTTAAAAAATATAGTCATATCTCTATCTCTAGTAATTTTCAGTTTCTGGCACAAAGTAGATTCTTCATAGGTACCTATTGGCTTGAATTAAACATAAATGGCTATGAACATGCCCTATATAATGTGTAGATTACTGATTCAAATTCCCAGACATTTCAACTTTTACATAGTTTTTCATGTTTGAATTGATAAGTTAGTCAACAAGAATTTCATAAACATGCATTCTCTGCCAGGTATTATACAAAGTTCTAAAGATACAAAGAAAGGAAAAAAAAAAAGGTCTCTGCTTTTGAGGAGCATACATTCTAATAAAGGATGTTGGCAACATGCAAATATCTAAGTATAGAGAAAATATAAAGAGTCTATAGAAAAATAATGTGGAAAGAGAAGCTATTAAAAGCTGAGGAAACCTGGGAAGACCTCCCTTAGAAGTTGGCATTTGAGCTGAATCATGAAGGAAACCAGAGAAATCAAGAAATGCAGGTGAAAACATAGAGCATTCCATACATTGTTCAAAGTCCATAGGGGAAAAAAAAAGGTAAACACAGCAATTGATATATTTTATTCAAATAGGCCACTGTAGCATGATCAAAGTATATGGAGAAGATAAAAGTAGGTGATATGTGTGGAGGAGTAAGATATAAAAAAGCTTGGGAAGTTAGGAAGAAAATAGATTATAAAGAACTTAAATGCCCAACAGAGGACTTGGTATTTGATCCTGGTTAAGGAAAGAATTGTGAAGAAAAAAATAAGGAAGGACAGGGAAATAACTTGGCAACTGAGTAAATCATCTGGAATAATGAGATTCAAAGTAGAGAGACTGATTAGAAGGCTGCTGTAAAAATTTATATAAGAAATAATGAAGGTCTGATCTAATGTTGTGTTGTGTGAATGATAAGACGGACATAGAAGAGAAGCTTAACTTCTAGGAAGTTAATAAGTAAACAAACATTTATTAAGCAATTACTATATGCCAGACATCATTCTCAGCATGTTAGAAAAAAATATTTGATAATGGATTAAATATGTTGGATTAGTATAAATGATGATTTTAGGATGATAGCAAAATCCTTATCCTAGGTAACTAGGAAAACAGGGATGCTTTCAAGAGAAATGGCAAAATCTGGAAAAGCAGAGGGTTGAGGAGGGATGAAAATAATAGGTTTCGTTTTGGAAATGTTGATTTTGAAATGATAAACCATGGAAACCAATAAGATCAGAAAGTAATATAGAGGAGAGGAAAAAGAAAAGGGGGCAAAGACAGAGCATTGGGGTTCTCAGGGTAAAGTTTGTGACAATGAAAATGTCTGAAAAGTACAGGCAGATAGGAAAAACAGAAGAAACAATTTTATCAAAAATAGAGAAGAGAGGGTATCTATAAAGATAAAGCCATAAGCAATGATAAATATACTGAAGTTACTGCATGTATGCAGAGATAAGACATAGACATATCCTCTCTCTCAAAGAAAAATGAACTTGAGACTCAAAAGACCCGCGTTCAAATTTCCAGATCCATTATTTGTAATTTCCATTATACTTATCAAGCTCCATCACCTTTCTTAACCTTTGTTTTCTTTGTGTATAAAATGCAGAAGATGACTTAAATGATCTATAAGCCAGCTTTTAGCTTTGATAATTCAATTATTTGATTTATAAATTAAATTAGCAAGCTTTTTTAATTTAATTTTTTTTTCTTGGTATAAGCTGCTGCTTGTTTTTGAATAAATAGTGATTAATAAGATGGCATAAAAGTTCTAGTAATTTTCTTTCTTTTTTTAGTTCTAGTAATTTTCAAGGCCATTATTAAGTTCCCAGTCTGGGTATCAGTATAATGCTGTTATTAAAGGTGCAACTTCATTCTAAGTTTAGGTATGACAAAAGCATGATTTGATAATGTAGAAAGATGACATATGATCAAACATAATTGCTCCAAGAAACATGTGGTCTTCATACTATTTTCCTCTTTAAAGAAACAACAGTGTTAATGACAACGATTTCTTGTACCAATGAGTTTTTATGTAAGTATTTGTACTTTAAAAGAAAGTGGTTTTTCAAATGCTATGGACAAATGACAAAACAAGTACATAGAAGTACAGATGCCACAGATGAGAATAGAATGCATAATAGAATTTGGCCCCATGGGCTCCCTGGGAATAAACCACTTCTTCCCTTATGACGGGTACAGTTGTCAGCACTGACAACATTACTGTGGGAAATGAAAACTAAGTTGTGTTCACATTCGTTTACTGACAGTGTCAAAATGCCTGGAGGGATAAAAATGCAAGTGATGTATTACAATTCATCTCATGATTTTCTTGGTTCAATAATTTATCTTCATAATGTAGCAAAGACAGCCAGAATGCTGCTGTTATTGTGGGCAAGATATTATGCCCTGACAATATGTTTGGGGGATTTACTAACTATGGTTGTGTACAGTTAATTTGTAATAAAGTTCTTGCATGAGTAACTATAACATAAACAAGAATATAAATATCTGGCTTAAAATAGCATTAAATTAATTAAAATTAAAATTAGGCTTTCTTTGTACCCCATTTGAGATTTTCTTGGCAAATATATTAGAGCTGTTTTGTCATTTCCTTCTCCACTTCATTTTACAGAGGAAGAAACTGAGGCAAACAGGTTGAATGACTTGTCTAGAGTCATATAGCTAGTAAGTATATGGGGATTGGTTTAAATTCAGGTCTTCTTGAAATTCAGGGCTGGTGATGTATCAACTGTGACACCTAGCTGCCTCCAACAACAGCAATAATAACAATATGGAAAAATTGAGGATATATTGAAAAAATTTAATATTAAACATATCATAGTAGACTGAAAGTGAATTTCCATGGAAAAAACATACCTAAGAAATCAAACTAAGAAACAAGAATTGCATTTTAATTCTTATTGAACCTGCTAAGGAGTCATGGGATTTGGAGCTTGATAACCCCTTAAATATCATAGAATCATAGCTCTAGATCTAGAAGCCCACTAAGATAAATCCTTTCATTTTACTTAGGAACCAAGGGTGAGCAACATTAAGTTACTTGCCCAGGATAATACAGTTGTTAAGTGTTTGATTTGATCTTTTTGACTCCAAGTCATATCTATTTCCTGTACCACCTATCTACTAGTTCTTATACAGATTTTTAAAAAATGAGGGTCAGTGATATTAAAATTGATTTAGTACTTAATAAATTAAACTCTCAAAACAAAATTCTGATTTTAAAAACAGATATGACTCAGATCTACAGCACCTTGTACTACTCTTATTTTGTATCTTAGTTATGATGGTACTTTGTTTAGGTCATTCCTCATTCCCTTCCATCACTTCCCATCCCCATAACTGGCATTGCTACTCCATGATTGAGACCCTCATGTGAAGACTATTACAATGGTTTACTGTTGGTTTTATTGCACCCCTTAAAGTTATCACAGCTAAGAGATTACATTCTTCTATAAAAAGCACAATTTTGTACAAATAAATGCTTAGTACTAACAAAGTATTTTTTTGTAGGTGGGGAAGGAAATTGACTAGAAAAGGTGTTCTATTAGGGCAGCATTGAACTTAATGTTCTTGCAAGAGCTAGGGATATTAAAGGTCTAGGTGTATAGGAAGATCATTCCAGGCATGGGAGTCAACCAGAAAAAGGAAAATTGGTAAGGGATGAAAGAGTAATTATATCAATTTCATTGGAATGTAGTATTGTGATTAGGGGTTTATGATAAAGTCAGTCTAGAAAAGTGAACTAAATTCAAAGAAAGGGGAGAGAACAAGAAATAGTCATCTCCTGGTGGCACCTGTAAGTGTGTTATTGAGTCTTAAAAATACAGAAATAATTTAATTTTGGTAAATGTATTCACAACCAATATGCTGCCCTTCCTTTTAGAATATGCATTTTCTTTTTATAATGTAAAATGTAAGCTTTAAATGAAGAATAAGAATAAACATGGATGAGAACATAATTGTCTCTTTTACCATAAAATTCACTTAAAGTTGAGTATTATTTATCTGATTCCTCATAATAAATTCTTTAGCATTATTTTTATCTGTCTTTTTTGGCAGTTAAAAGATAAAACTGGATTAATAACCTCACAAAATTTTATTATTTTAATAAGTGTTTTAAAAAAGGTTTTAAACAAATGAAGCATAATTTTGTGACCAAAGTATAATTTTATAATTTTGCATTTGTAATGATTAGAACCAAAGAATTACTTCTAAATTTCACTGAGGCAAAAGGGTACCTATTTTGAAACATGGATTTCATTCTAAAGATCTATGTAACCGAAATAAAATATATAAACATGTCGACCTTGACACAGAAATCATAATAATAGTAATAATAATATGGCAAATAACCACAAAATCACTGAATAAAGTAAACCTATTTAGAAACTTTGTGACAAAGAAGGTGGACAGAATACTTGTTTTTAAACTAGAAGATTTGGGTTAACATCCTAATTCTGATGCTTACTAACCATTTGAGCAACTCCAATCCACTCACCTTTTTTGACTCAGTTTTCTCTTTTAATTATGGGATAATAATGTATATAATAATCTGGCTGAGTTGGAAGAAGAGGACTTTATAAAACAGTACTTAAATAATACCTAATTTTGAATATTGTGGGTTTGTTTAACCAAATGTCAAGGAGAAGAATATAATAGCAAATAGGTCAGTCTGACATTTATCTATAGCCCTCAAGTGGTTAAGGGGGCTTGATTATTCCACCAGGCTGGTGCTGTTACCAAAATGAACTCCAGCTTCTCTTTGTCTTATAACAGTCAAGAAGCTTCCATTATCCATTTTAGTGGAATGAGCTCTGCCCGGATATTGAGGAGATGTAACTTCACAACCTGACTCTGTTTCTTATTCATCATTTGACTCTATGCAAATAATAATCCTTTTGTCTTATACTGTCTGAGGTATAAAATCTTGGAAACCATTTCCATTCCATTACTGTTCTACAAATTAAATTTAAAATGCTAAAATCATATTTGTACATTTAATTGGATGAAAATATGGAAAAAAATAAAAGGAAGGAAGGAAGGAAGGAAGGAAGGAAGGAAGGAAGGAAGGAAGGAAGGAAGGAAGGAAGGAAGGAAGGAAGGAAGGAAGGAAGGAAGGAAGGGAAAAAAAGGAGAATTTAGGCATGAAAGAGAAAAAAAAAAAAAAAAAAAAGCAAACTTCTAAACTTGAAACCTTTCCCAGAGTGAAATAAGCTGCCTTGGGAGATAGTATACTACCAGAAGGATGGGTATGCACACATAAACACACACACACACACACACACACACACACACACACACGCAAGCATACACATACCCCTTTCAAGTAAGAGCTAGAAGATAGGAACATGTCATAGAAGGAATCTTTGTCAGACATGAAATGGACTAGGTGGATATTAATGACCCTTCCATCTCTGAAATTCTATATACACACATGTATAAGTATATATTCCATAACAGAAATTATATATCCACCATTTGCTCCTGAATGAAAGAAACATGAATTCCTTCTGTCCATTTATGGGACTAATCATAGCTGATAAGTTTAAATTTATTAAGAGGAATGAAAGCTACAAGTTTGAAGTAGAATTATGTATAAATAAGAAGCAGTGTTGTTGACCTCTAAAGATCTTAAAACTACCCTTCAAAACTAGCTCAGAAGACCTCATCTTTCTCTAATTAAAATTACTTCTCATGCATCAGAATTCAAGAAGTTTTTAAACCATATTTCTTTTTTAAAATTAATTATAGTTTTTATTTACCAGATATGTGCATGGGTAATTTTACAGCATTGGCAATTGCCAAACTTTTTGTTCTAATTTTTCCCCTCATCCCCCCCCCCCATGGCAGGTTGACCAATACATGTTAAATATGTTAAAGTATAAATTAAATACAATATATTTATACATGTCCAAACAGTTGTTTTGCTGTACAAAAAAGAATCAGACTTTGAAATACCGTACAATTAGTCTGTGAAGGAAATCAAAAATGCAGACGGACAAAAATAGAGGGATCAGGAATTCTATGTAGTGGTTCATAGTCTTCTCCCAAAGTTCTTTCGCTGGGTGTAGCTGGTTCAGTTCATTACTGCTCTATGGAATTGATTTGGTTCATCTCATTATTGAAGAGGGCCTTGTCCATCAGAATTGATCATCATATAGTATTGTTGTTGAAGTATATAATGATCTCTGGTCCTGCTCATTTCACTCATTATCAGTTCATCTAAGTCTCTCCAGGCCTTTCCGAAATCATTCTTTTGGTCATTTCTTACACAACAATAATATCACATAATATTCATATACCACAGTTTATTCAGACATTCTCCAATTGATGGGCATCCAGTCAGTTTCCAGTTTCTGGTAACTATAAAGAAGGCTGCCACAAACATTCTTGCACATACAAGTCCCTTTCCCTCCTTTAATATCTCTTTGGGATATAAGCCAAGTAGTAACACTTCTGGATCAAAGGGTATGCACAGTTTGATAACTTTTTGGGCATAGTTCCAAATCGCTCTTCAGAATGGTGAATACACAATTCCACCAACAATGTAGTGTCCCTATTTTCCCACATCCCCTCCAACATTCTGCATTAACTTTCCCTGTCATTCTAGCCAATCTGAAAGGTGTATAGTAGTATCTAAGAATTGTCTTAATTTGCATTTCTCTGATTACTAATGACTTGGAACATCTTTTCATATGGCTAGAAATAGTTTCAATTTCTTCATCTGAGAATTGTCTGTTCATATCCTTTGACCATTTATCAATTGGAGAATGTCTTGATTTCTTATAAATTAGAGTCAATTCTTTATATATTTTGGAAATTAGGCCTTTATTGGAACCTTTGATTGTAAAAATGTTTTCCCAGTTTATTGTTTCCCTCCTAATCTTATCTGCATTAGTTTTGTTAAATTTTGTTAAACCATATTTCTTAACTCTCTTGAGGTTTTTTCACTTAGTACGATTGCTAATATTGTCATAGAAGCTATTACTTCTCTATTTTAATAATATATATTATTTATGTTTAAATATCTTATAGTGTGTTTAAATAAAAAAGTGATAGCATCAGTTCTGTTTTCTACTGTTCTTACTCTAATACAAAATAATTTATCTATGTTGTGTATTAAAAAAAATTGGGAGGAAGAAAAGATACCACCCCTAGAGAATTAATTGGAAGTGCTTTTTTCAGATGAGGAAACTAAATCAAAACAGGTTAAATTATTTGTCCACCATTCCGTAAGCAAGAGAATATGTCTACCTCTTTGAGGTATGATTTTAATTTAATTGAGCCCTCAATTGACTCCAATATAGTAGTAATAGCCGCAGCATCAGTAGCAATAGTAAAAATGATAGTAATAGTAGTAGCAATTACAATTTAGGGTTAGCCATATAGCATAACGGATGGAGTACTGGGCTTGGAATCAAGAAAACTCATCTTCAGGATGTCAAATCCAGCCTTAGACACTGTGTTACCTTGGTCAAGTCATTTAGCCCTGTTCGCCTCAGTTTCCTCATCTGTAAAATGAAATGAAAAGGAAGTGGCAAACCACTCCAGAATCTTTGCAAGACAATCCCACATGGAATTAGGAAAAGATAACAACAAACAAAATAACATTGAATTTCAAAGTTTGCCTATTGGGCTTCAGTTTTTGTATTTTTAAAATGAGAGATTTTAATTATGCCAACTCTGAAATCCATTCCAGCTTTTTATATAGGCCTCATGCTCCCTCATTTTCTCATTTGCTTCTGCTGAACAGAATTATTAACTGGTCCCTGAAGTCAACTTTTACTTTCTGTTTTTGTTTCAGCTTATACTTTGGTTTCCATAACACATCCATAATCCATTGTCTCCCTCATCTATATTTGCCAACGCCTCCTCTTCCTTTAAGCCCCAGTTTACAGACTATTTTGTCTTCAGCATCTTCTATCATCATCACTGCAGTCTCAATTGTTCTTTTTCTCTGTCCTCATTTGTGTTACCATTCTAGCAGTTTGCCATATGTTACCTTATGAGAAATCTTCTATTTAAGTTTGAACTCTTATTTAAATATTGTAGTTTTATTTATCTCATTTTTATGTGATCAAATTAGATAATGTATAGAAAGTGCATTGTTTCCTTAAAGTGCTATGTAATGTTGGCATTGATTTTATGGAGGGGCAGTGAAATATTATCAATAGTGTAAATACTGGAGTTCCTAATTTTGGTGAAGGGAAAGAGGGAATTTAGAAATATATTTTGAAAATGGTTTAATATAACTGATTTCCTTTTAATCTGTTGTTTTTGTTTTCATTTTTGTATTTTTTAAAGCATGATGCAGAGGGATCCATTCCTCAAAAAAGGGTCAGAACTCCTACTTTAGAAAATTCTGGGTAAAACCTTTCCTTCTATTAAGGCAGATATGTTCCTATTCTACAAATTAGTCTTAAAGAGTTATCTCACAGAACCAAAAGATAAAGTGACTTCTAATAACAGCTGGCAAGGCTATTGTGTAAAAGGCAAGTTTTGAATTTAGTTCTCCAGGATTCTGAGATGAGCCCTTCGAACACCACTTCATATTTTTTTAGTGTTAGGAACATAGTATGGTATAAGTGATGCAGGAATCATAGGTCCTAAGTTCATATCTCACATCTTACACCACCTTTGTGAATTAGGGCAAATCACAACTCCAAAATACAATTTCTTCATCTCTAAAATGAGGGGATTAGTCTAGATGACCTCCAAGATCACTTTCATTGCTACTCCTATAATCTTATATCATATATCCTTTCATTTTTTATATATTCTGTTGCTACAATTACATATTTTTATGAGCACCACAATAAATTATTCTTTATGGTTCTAAATATCCTCAATAGCATCTTGTAGAATCATGCTCTAGTAGAATTCACTTTATTTATTTTATTTGATTGTCCTTGGTCCCTCAGATAAATCCAGTCAATCAACAGTTACTTAGAAGGTACAGAAATGTGTGAGTCAAAAGTGTTGATTTCCATTTGCCCTAGATTTCCAGGTGCCAATGTAACATCAATAATTATAATAATTGACATTTATACTTTTAGGTATGCAAAAATTATGACATCCATTTTCTCATTCAATCCTCACAAACATCTCATAAGTTAGGCAACAAAAGTATTCCTATTCTCATTTTATACATAAAGAAAATGAGACAAAATGATTGTGTGGGGGGGTATGTGTGTGTATAAAAACAAAACTATAAGGAAATGAAGGCAAAATTCAGACTTGGAACTTTGCTGTGTTTTGCCAGCAAATTTGGTAGCCTCTGAGGATTTAATTCTAGATTTAATGTAGTCTACAAGCTTTGGCCTCCTTATTTAATGCAGCAATCAACAAAGATTTCTGGCACATAACATGCTTAACACTGAGAGTGCAAGGTTGAGATGTCCTACTATTATAGTTTTGTGGTCTATTTCTTCTTGCAGCTCTCTTAATTTCTCTTTTAAGAATTTAGATGCTACACCACTTGGTGCATATATGTATAATATTGATATTGCTTCATTATCTATGCTATCCTTTAGCAAGATATCAAGATATAGTGCTCTTCCTTTTCTCTTTTAATTAGAACAATTTTTGTTTTTGCTTGATATGAGATCAGGATGGCTACCTCTGCTTTTTTTTTTTTTTTTTTTTTTTTTTTTTTTTTTTTTTACTTCAACTGAAGCATAGTAGATTCTGCTCCAGTCTTTTACCTTTACTCTGTATATATCGCCCTGCTTCAAGTGTGTTTCCTGTAAACAACATATTGTAGGATTTTGGTTTTTAATACAGTCTGTCCACTTTCACTTTATGGGGGAGTTTACCTCATTCACATTTATGGTTAAAATTACTAATTGTATTTCCTACCATCTTCTTAACCCCAGATTAAGCTTTTCTCTTTCCTTTCCACCTTACCCCAGTATTAAACTTATGAGCTTTACTTGCCTCATACAGCCCTCCCTCTTTAGGATCCCTCCCCTTCCATTAGAGTTCCTCTCCTTTTCTTAAACCTTTGCCTTACAATTTCTGTATGCCCTTCTTTTAAGCCTACTCCTTTCCTTTTTGCTTTTTCCCTCCCAATTTTCAGTAAGGTGGGAGAAGTTTCTCAGTAAACCGAATATGTCTAATATTTTCTCTTTGAGCCAGTTATGATGAGAGTAAGATTCATACTATGATCATCCCCCTCCCTTCTTTCTCTCATATATAATTAGGTTTCCTTTGTCTCTTCATGATATGTAGTACCTCCACTTTTCCCTTTTTCTGGTATAATTTCCCTTCCACCTCTTAGATCCTTTTATTTTTATTATAAGATTAAACCACATTATACATATATTCTTTATATATACCCATAATAGAATATAGTTCTCACGAGTTCTTTTTACCTTTTTATGCTTTTCTTGAATCCTATATTTGGAGGTCAAACTTTTTGTTTAGATCTGTTTTTTTCATAAGAAATAAATAGAATTCACCTATTTCATTGAATATCCATCTTCATTGAATGTTCATGCTTAGTTTGGCTGGGTAAGTTATTCTTGCCTGCATACCAAATTCCTTTGCCTTTAGGAATATCAGATTCCAGGTCCTTTGATCCTTTAATGCGGATGCTGCTAGATCCTAAATAATCCTTACTGTGGCTCCTCAGTATTGGAATTGTTATTTTCTGTCTGCTTGTGTATTTTTAACTTGGTCTGATATCTGGAATTTAGCCACAATATTTCTTGGAGTTTTAATTTTGAGAACTCTTTCAATGTGTATTTTAGCTTCTGTTTCTATAGCATCTGGGCAGTTCTCTTTGATGATTCCTGAAAAATAGTGTCTAGGCTCTTTTTTTTCATCATGATTTTCAGGGATTCCAATAATCCTTAGATTATCTCTCCTAGATCTGTTTTCAAGGTCTGTTATTTTCCCAGTAGGTATTTAATATTTTTTTTTTATGTTTTCATTTTTTTTTTTTGGTTTTGCTTGACTGATTCTTGGTGTCTTCTTGAGTCATTCATTTCCATTTGTTCTATTCTGATTTTAATAAATTATTTTCTTCATTTACTTTTTAAATTTCTCTTTGTAATTGTCCAATTGAGTTTATAAATTAGTTGTTTTATTCTATGGATTTTTTTTTCCATTTCATCAATTTTATTTTTAAGGAGTTATTTTCTTTCCCCAATTCACTAATTCTGTTTTTTCAGGGAATTTTATTTTTCCATTACATTATTTAATGAGTACATGCCTTATCCAGACATCTTGCAAAGCTTTCCTTTCCTTTCCCCATTTTATTTCTAGCTCTTTTTTAAGAGCCTTTTTAATTTCTTCTATTAGAGCCTTATGTGGTGAGGACCAGATTATATCTACCTTTGGATCTAGTGACAAACCTTTTTTAGTCTCCTCAGGTTTTAAAATATGCTCTCTTTCAATAGAGAAGTTATCTATAGTTAGAGCCCACTTTGCCTTTTTACTCATTTTAAGAGAGAGGAAAAAAAAAGCTGCAATCTGCTTATGGAGTGTGGTGGGATATTTCCAGGTGGCCTCTACAGACAATAGGAAGTAGCAGTAAAAAGAGAGCAGAAGGTAGTGGCTGCAGTGGGATCAGCATCTGCACTGGGATTAGTGGTTGTCCACTTAGATTGTGGTGAGTTCCTCAGGTGCTAGGTCCTGTGGCCAGGTCCTGAGAGACTCTAGTGTTTTGGGGTTATAATTTTTACCCCCTGTGTCTATAGTTTCTCTGCTGGTCTACTGGCTTGCTGCCAAGGTAGTGTAGCTGACACTGTGATAGAATTTTTCCTGCATATTTTCCACTGGTGAAGACCACACTCTGTCCTCCTCATGCCTGCTCAGCTTGAGTTGTTTTCTGTGCTCTCACTGCCTATCTACCTGAGTCTGTGCCTGGCCTATCCCTGTTCCATTCCCACATGTGAGCAAAAACAGACCTTTTCTTGTGAACTTCAAGATTATCTTCAGTTGGTAATGTGTTGTACTCCCAATATTCATGGGTTCTGACAGTCAAGCACTAATTCAGAGGCTGATTTTTATAAAAATAGTTTAAGGGTAAAGGAGAGCTCAGAAAGATGCATGTGTCCTCTCTGCTATCTTGGCTCCTACTCCTCAATTTTTTCTTAAATAATGTGCTTGAGAAATCAACTTTTCTTTACTTTTGACATGTCCAGTTGTTTCAATTTTCAGCTTTCTTTCTTCTCTTTACTAAGTGGTTTGAAATTAATGAAGGACAGAAACTTACACAGGTAGCTTGGGATCAAAAAAAATTAAATAGTATCTGTCTGCCCTAAGTAAATAGTCTAAATATCTATTCAGAGCCAATACTTTTTTTTCCTCTTCTTCATTTTGCTATATATACTAGAGACAATAAGAGGCATTTTTGTAAGGGGGAGACAAGATGCTTTTCTTGTTCCTCTACTCTAAATGGATTCCTACTACAGCCACTTTTTATTGAGTAAGTATTCAGGATGAATAATCCTTTCAGAATGATTCACATCTTTAGTGTGAAGGCTTTCTGAGCCCTTTTTAGGACTGCTGATCCACCTTTGATGGATGCTTTCAGCATCCATCATTTGGAATTTCAAAATGCTGTAATATGTACAGTGGCCATACCCAGATTAAAGATAACCTATGGGCTATAAACCAATTGGTAAGTTAGGGAAATGTTTATCTCAAACATATAAATACTTTCCTTAGTGGAATAGATGGATAAGAACAATTTGTTCCAACAGTCATGGGAGCAGCCAAAGCTGATTCTGTGAAGTGCTTAGAATTGATTTCTTCAATCTGTAAGATGATTACAGTGGTATCTTTCAATAATAATTATCCATTATGACTTTCATCAACAGTGAGATGATTCAGGCCAGTTTCAATGGTCTTGTGATGAAGAGAGCCATCTGTACCCAGAGAGAGGGCTATGGGAACTGAGTATAGATCACTTTGTTTTCTTGCATTTTGTTTTTTCTCATTTTTTCCTTTTAGATCTGATTTTCTTGTGCAACATTATAATTATGTAAATATGTATAGAAGAATTGCACATATTTAACATATATATGTATATATATACATATATATATATATGTATGTATGAAAAAAAGAGCCTAGACACTATTTTTCAGGAATCATCAAAGAGAACTGCCCAGATGCTGTAGAAACAGAAGATAAAATAGACATTGAAAGAATTCATTGATCACCTACTGAAAGAGATCTCAAAATTAAAACTCCAAGAAATATTGGGGCTAAATTCCAGAACTATCAGACCAAGTTAAAAATACACAAGCAGACAGAAAATAACAATTCCAATACTGAGAACATATATATAACTCCATCTAGGATATGGGTTGAGAAGAAGGAAGGGAAAAATTTGGAACACAAGATTTTGCAAGAATGAATCTTTAAAATTATCCATACGCCACACTGGAATAAGGTACAAGAACTTTTCAAATGGAAAATTGTGACATCCTTCAAAATGATGTACTTATCTTCGCCCTTTCCATTTGTTAGTCTATCCTTCTCACTGGTGTCACAGTAATCATGAACTTTACTTTTAAAAAAAAACTTTAATCAACTCCTTATTTCTTATCAAATTAAATTTAAAATCTTGAACCTTTCTTTTTTTTGTATTTTTATTAATTTTATAATTATAACTTTTTTTTTGACAGAACATATGCCTGGGTAATTTTTTACAACATTATACCTTGTCCTCCCTTCTATTCCGAATTTTCCCCTCCTTCCCTCCACCCTCTCCCCTAGATGGCAGGCAGTCCCATACATGTTAAATGTTTTATAGTATATCCTAGGTACAATATATGTGTGCAGAACCGAATTCCTTGTTGCACAGGAAGAATTGGATTCAGAAGGTAATTATAACCTGGGAAGAAAAATAAAAATGCAAACAATTTACACTCATTTCCCAGTGTTCTTTCTCTGGATATAGCTGATTATATCCATTAATTGGAACTGAATTAGATCATCTCTTTGTTGAAGATATCCATTTCCATCAGAATATATCCTCATACATTATCATTGTTGAAATGCGCAACGATCTTCTGGTTCTGCTCATTTCACTCAGCATCAATTCATGTGAGTCTCTCTAAGCCTCTCTGTATTCATCCTGCTGGTCATTTCTTACAGAACAATAATATTCCATAACAGTCATATACCATAATTTACCCAACCATTCTCCAATTGACGGGCATCCATTCATTTTCTAGTTTCTAGCCACTACAAAAAGGGCTGCCACAAACATTTTGGCACATACAGGTCCCTTTCCCTTTAGTATTTCTTTGGGATATAAGCCCAGTAGTAGAACTGCTATGTCAAAGGGCATGCACAGTTTGATAACTTTTTGGGCATAATTCCAGATTGCTCTCCAGAATGGTTGGATTCTTTCACAACTCCACCAACAATGCATCAGTGTCCCAGTTTTCCCACATCCCCTCCAACATTCATCATTATTTTTTCCTTTCATCTTAGCCAATCTGATAGGTGACAACTAGACAATCTGGTATCTCAGAGTCATCTTAATTTGCATTTCTCTAATCAACAGTGATTTGGAACACTTTCATATGAGTGGAAATAGTTTGTTTCATCATCTGAAAATTCTCTGTTCATATCCTTTGACCATTTATCAATTGGAGAATAGCTTGAAAAAATCTTGAACCTTTCAATCTAGCCTCCCTAAAACCTGACTTAAACTTATAAGTCTGGGGTTCTTCTGTATTACTCTCCTCTACATAGTTAATGAGCATTTATTAAGTGCCTGCTTTATGCCAGATACACATAGCCCTTTATACCAGTAAACCTGAATCACTCCTTCTTCTCTTTCTAATGGTCTCATCCTGCTCTTTCTTGTGTTTTGACAAACCAGTCTTCCCTATCTTAAATGGCCTTACATAAGCTGTTGAAAATATTTCTGTGCATAGAAATACAGAGAAGAAATATATAACGATTAATGAGTTGGCCTTTGAGCCAGGAAGACCTGTATTCAAGTATTATTTCTGACACTTTCTGCCCATGTCACCCTGAACCACTCATTTAACTCAATGCTTAGGCAATAGATTTAAGGTGAGTCGTTGTAGAGGATATAGAACTGGTAGAGGGAATTTGCTCATGTAGGAGGTTCCTGGGCCAGTGAAATCACAAATCCATTCCCTTCCCTGTCTTTTACTCTCTATGTTATATGATACCTCTTCATGAAGCATCATTTTATTTCCTCAGTAATAAGTAATTTTCCCCCATCAAATATTCCATATTCCTTCACAGCATTTCACTGATCAGCTGGAACAAAAAGCTGGAAGACAAATAGAGTGATCAAACTGAAAGAAAAATAAATTTATTAGCATGCTAAGTAAGCACCTAAAACTCCCTAGGTTCCATTTGCATAGCTTGTTCAGACTTGCTTAGAAAATATAGGCAATTACAGATATTCCATGATATTTGAATGGACAGATTGCTTATATTCTCTATAAGATACTTGGACTGGAATGGCCATAGTAGCATTTTGGATTCAACATTATTGAGTCATGTTTAATATTTGTTGCACTAATTGCATTAAGGTTTTCTGTATTCAACCCATATCAGGATTTTCAGGTAGTTCAATTAAGTTTTGTGTATTCATTCTACAACAAAATGAGGCCATTCAATAATACAGTGCATTGCAATAAAAAGTATGTTGTTTTTTTTTCTCTCTACTTGCAATGATACAAACCACACTTACAACTGCCCATGCAGTAAGATTATTTTCAATGCCTTCCCATGAGTTTAATCCTGTTTGCTATTTAATTTGCTGGTTTTCTTCAATTTCTTTTTTAGTCTACTCTTTCTACTTTTCAAGCTAAAGGTTTATTGTAATCCAAGAAATAAATTATCTCCCTAACTCTTTAAAGACAGATACTAATCTAATATTGCTTATGTATATATGACCACAAGCCATTATTTTTTAGTGCCTGCCTTACTTTCTAATACAAAAAGCATAAAATGGGAGATAAGAACCTTAAATGGAATATAAAACAAGTTGTTTTTTGTCCTTACGTCTCAAAATTGATCATGATTTTCAGAGAGATGATCCATGACATGCAAGTGAATTGGATTTAAGTGATGGTGGGACTGGCAAGGTTACCTGCCTCAATTTCTCCTCTGGAACTCTATGGATCCAGTGGACAAGTACAAAGCAGAAAGACTGGCAATCATCCTAATGCAGTGGGAGATACTGGTCATTTTCAACTAAGGTCTTTGACATTTCTCAGTTTGCCAGAGGCAAAGCCTCACTAGAGATTGAGAGAAGGTAAGAAATGAGGAAGAGAATGATCTTTTTTTCTAATTAAAAAAATCAGTCTGGGAGGGGAAGATCCAAAATTTCTGGCCTAAACAGAAATAATTGCTATTTATATTCATTGGTAACCAACCAGGGCCCAAACAGTGACAAAGTGGGACTTGGTCTGGGACCTGTTGTTGAGACCTAGACTAATTTGGTGTTAAGGCACAGTCCTTAAGAAAGAAATCTAAGCATCTAACCTGTAAAGTCCAAATTATCTTTTGAGGTTTCAGCAACCTAAATTTATATTCCTTTGAGCGGAAGCACCTGTAGGAGTGTGTGTGTGTGTGTGTGTGTGTGTGTGTGTGTGTGTGTATGTGTGTGTGTATGTGTATACATATACACACCTATAGCGGAACCATATATGGACTAGAGAAAGGGAAAGTAAAGAAAAAAAGTTAATGTTCCAAGAAGTAGCAGTAGCTGTAGTATATCTTGTCTTATATCCCCTCCTCATAGACTCATTTTATTAAATGAAAACATAAAAATGATATGTCATATAATTTAAGTAACAATGTATAAGATAATAATCAGATCACTCAATGTTAAATATGAGGAGCAACACAGGGGATTAAAATTTAATTCACAAATATTTAACAAAACAAAAATACAATAGAACATTGATAATGTTCATATTAGGTTTCTAAGTCATTATATAGCCAGAAGGTATCCTTAAGTTTCTATTTGAGTTTGACACCACTTATCTTTTTCTACTTGTAACCCCTTTTCACCAAAGAAATTTTTATGTAACCCCAGGTATGGAGTAACCCTCATATTCAATTATACAGCTTAATGTGGGGCCCCAACTCACAGTTTAAGGAGCTTTGAGCTAAATCATATCATCTCTTTTAAGGTAAAAAAAAATATATATATATATGTGTATATATATATATATATATTCGTTTGTAATAAGTAAAAGAGTTGTAAACTGAGTCCTTATTCTTTAACTGAAAACCTAGTGGTTTTTGAATTACAATAAAAATTGGATTCCTAGTCTATGTTTCTATCTTTTTTCTCCTTATTTTGCTTTCTTTTTTTCTGTATCACTATAGCATCTTTCTGCCTTAACTTTCCCTTTTTCTGTTTTCTTGTTTTTATTTCTTTTTCTCTTGTTTTTATTTCATTTTTATTGCCCTGAAATAACTATAATATATTGTAGTATATACTAGGCTTTAAAGGACACACCACTTTTATCAGATATATCACCTGCATTCATAGAGTTTGCTCCAGATTTCAGTGCCCACATTTTGATATTATGATAGATAAAAGTTCCTGTGTATTTAATTGTATAGAGGTTCATGCTTTGTTTTCACTGTTTGGCATTTTCCATTACCTAGATCCCTCTATTAGCAAAAATCTTTAGTTGTGCTCTGTCTTTGTGCCCATCTATACATAGGCTCGATTTCCAGCTAATTGCCTTTAGGACTTCAAATCCCTAGTAAGAACACAAGAATTCCTTTGCCCAATGTTCTTATGTCTTCTAAGAAGTGACTAAAATAAAGATCCCAAGGGTGACAGACTGACTATTTGGAAATAAGGACAAAGACAAGTAAAAGACTTGGGGTGAAGCAGGTAAGAAGAAAGGAAGGAAGGAAGGAAGCAAGGAAGAAAGGAAAAAAGAGGGAAAGGGGGAAGAGGAGAAGGAAGGAAAGAAAAATGAACACAAGAATGAAGGAAGAAAAGAAAGAGGTCAGCAATTATAATTGTTAATAAATTTAGTTAATAAAGTTAATTTAGCAGCATAGCTATGTAAACCCAGAAAGGCTTTAGAGGTGATCCATTATAACTCTCTATAGCTCTAAAAACTGTGACTCCAGATAGGAAAGACGGCTTGTTTAAAATTACATGATAGCAAGGAGTAAGAAGACAGTCAAATGCTGGTCCTTTTATTCCAAATGAAGTGATTTTTCTACTACTGCGTGTGTCTGTGTGTTCCAATGTATGTACACATTAGAGAAGCAAGCAATGAAAATAGACTGCTGGTAGGACTTATATATGACAGTGAAAATAGCAATGGATGTGAAAGATATAGCCTTGAATACCTCTTGTGCTACTAAATAATATCCATGTAAACTTTTCATGTCAATTTCCTTCTTTGGGCCATAATTTTCTCACCTATATAATGAGAAGTTATATTAGCAAAACTGTGTCTTGGGGTTGAAGGTAACAGTTTATATATTGGTTTATCTTAGGACAAATTCATATATATATATATATATATATATAAAGTTCCAAAAGTCGTGGTATACTTTTTTAAATTGTAAAGACCATAAATATACTAAAATATCATTTAAGTTTTTTTTTAATTTATTTTTGGGAATTTTGGATGGCAATTTTTAATTTTAGTTTTATTAAGACTGGGTAAGTTCATAGATGACACTTTCTCAGTCCTGTGAATGAGTAAAGGGAGTCCTCATCTTCAGTATCCTCAGTCATTTGATCTTTATCTGTTGAACTTTTTATGAGGTTATGTACAAACTGTTGTGCATTGTCAAAATTGCATTCTTTTGGTGCTTTGACACCTAGAATTATAAATGCCATAGTTTTAGTCACTGAGCAGCAACAGTTGAAATATTTTTATAAAGGTCAATAATTTATTAGACCTATGATTTTAGTTAGTTACTGAAAAACAGTATTTCAAAATACACTATTTTTTAAAATTTGTTTAAATTTATAGCATTTACACTTCTGAAATTATGGAAGCTTAAAATTATGCTAAGATTTTTGATAGACATTATATTTTCGGATCTTAAGCAAGTAATTTTGCCTTTAAAAATTCAGAAAACTCTCAAAGGTTTTGTATTCTAGATACATATTAGTCAGCTGCAAAGACAGAGGGAATTTAGTCACTGGGAAATTCCAATAAAATGAAATTAGTGGACCAGTTTGAAAATTATATTTATATATTTATCTATGCCTTTATGGTATATATTTACTTTCACACACATCCCTATTAATGCATATACCTATATCTGCACATTTATGCATGTATGTTGAGAGTAAACAACATGACTCAAACCTTTTGGAGGTATATCTTCTGTAAGCATATTAAGACTTTTGCTGGTGGAATGGATGGATAAGAACAATTTGTTCTAGAAGCCATAAACATAACTGAAGCAACTTCTATAGAATGCTTGGAGCTTGGTCAAACATTAAAGATAGCCAATGCATCCAATGCATCCCTAACCACTGCCACTCATCTTGACTTTTGCCTTGCCACTGGACTTCAATGACTCAGAAAGATAGAAGAGGCTAATGATATGATACAACTCACCTTACTTAAATCCAATTCATACAGAAGTCAAGATATCACCCATTATGTCATTGGTCATTTTCAAAAACAAAAGGCAAAGAACAACTATAGTAATGTGTATATACATCCATGCATAGTTAAATCCATCCAATTTATAGAATAAGAAAATAACTAAAGAAAGCTGGAGAGTTAAATCTTATATCACAGTGCTAGACTAGCTAAAACCTGATCTCAGGTTTCCTGATTCAGTTCAGTTCAAAATTTTTCCAATTGCTCTATGTTAAACATGGTTGTGAAAATAAAATATTGCATTTGCTTGGTAAGAAGTATAGCAGTAAAGGAAAGCTAAGGAATAGAATATATACAATATTGATTTATTTGGGTTTTGTTCATGTAATATTTAAGAAGTAAATTGTTATAAAATAGAAATTGTGATGAACATAAATATTCAATTTCTTGATCTTATTTTTGATTCATAATACCATTAATTGTCATGCTATATTAATTTTTATATATGTATATGAGCTAGGGAAAATGTCTAGATCAAAGATTATTTGAACCTTCTCAGCAAGGATTGATATCACATTTTAAAGACATTTTTAATTTTTTTCTTATTGACTTTCTGTAGAACATATGTTCCATAAGCAAGGCTTATGTCTCTGGTGTATCATATCAGTTTTTCCTCCCCCTCCTTTCCTTGGATTTCCCTTTTCTTTTTCCCATTATAATCTATCCAGTGGCAGTATAAAAACAAACAAACAAAAAAACCAAAACCAAAAACAAAAAACAAAAACAACATTTACTTAAAGGGCAATAATACAGAATAGCATGAAATAAGAAAGTACTATTTGATTATGCCTTTTATGATGGCATTTAAAAAAATTATGGTTTTCATTTAAATGGATTGTAACTGAAGATAATATTTTAGGTTGTCTCTTGGATAATTAAAATGTGGTCCTGATCATTTTGTGCAGTAAGAAACTTTTCTATCTTCTCAGTCTCATGCTAGTCGAACCATTTAGCCAGACTATGGCATATCACCATTACTGGAGTTATCCAAGATATATGTAATAAAAATCTATTTTAGTCTAGGCCATTTATATTCATAGTTTAATATACTTATTATGAAACCAATGTTTTGCATAGCATTAAGGAGAATGAAGGCAGTTGCATGATACATGCTGATTTAAAGAAAGCCAGCCTGTAGCTCACGACATTTGTTAATTGTGGGCTTTAGTCTCAAATATCATAATTTTTAGAAATATAAAAAATGGATTTGAGAATGTGCCCAGGCCAAATTGCCATTGCTGTCATCTTTGAAAATGTTCCTTTGTGTTTTTCTTTTTGAAGGAGTGAATATATTTCTGTAAATTATATTGCTTTGACCAAGCATTATCTGAGAGATTTTTTACTTTTCCTTTTCTTGAAGCAGTGAAAAAGCTATATACAATTCTCAATACTTGGAGATAATAAATCACCAAATAATCTCTTCAGCACAAGCATTCTTATCTCTAATCGGTATTACATTGCAATGGAGGAGAGAGTAGTAAATCAGTGACAGTGGCTTTTGTTATATTAATTTTAGCTTTTATAACCAAGAAAGGTCTACATGTCCAATTGGTCCTTGTCACCATTTCCACATTGCCTTTATAGAATAATTATTGGATGTCACAATTATTGAATCCATTTTCTGCATTCTCTTTCTGAATTAAGCCTTCTTTCTAATTGACTGGTAGCATAAGAGCCCAACATGTGCTATTGAGAATATGTCTCCAAGCAGACACCAAGGAATAATCTCAAGGTAACCATTATTAATCAGAGGGTAGGAAGTTGGGTCATTTTCCAGTCTTCCTTATATACCATAACCATTCTATTCACATCTCCATAAATACCCACTTCATTTAGTGCTTCACCACTCCACTCTTTTTAATCCTCTTCCATCACCATCATTAATAAGAACCTTTGAAGGAGATTATCACACAACCCTACTTAGGTGTTCTCAACTGCTGTGTAGAAAAATGTATCTCACTTGTACCCCGTCCCTTATTGTTATCTATAGTATGCCTCCAAATCACCACAACAATGAGTCAGTGTGTTCTTGACCTAGGATAGCAATCAGTAAATTCCATCTCCTACACCCCACAACTTTTCATTTTTCAATAGAAAGAGAAAATAACATGGACAGGTTGAAATTATATTTCCTTTCCCCTGAAACCCATCCACAAGGCCTTGACACATAAATAAACACTTAATAATTTTTTTTTTCATTTAGCTATTCATCATTCTAATCTCTCAGGTCTTCCTATTTTTCATTAACTTTGAATACTCATTCAAGTGAAACTCTTGTCTTTGTATCTGATATTTTAATTATGATCTTTGATGACTTTTTCTCAATCTCACCTTGATTTAGATATATTATTTGAAATTGTTAATTCATTTTTTTATCCTGGAAACTCCTCTTCCTCCTACCATTTCTCTTTTTCTTTCTCCTTTTTCTCCTCTTCCTCTTCCTCCTCCTCCCCTTTCTTTTCTTCCTCTTCCTCCTCTCCTCCTTCCTCTTACTTCTTTTTTCCTTCTCCTTCATCTTCATCATCAGGCTTGTATTCTATTTCTCCTTCTTCCTAGTCCTCCTTCTCTATGGTTGACTAGTCCATCTCATTTTCCATTGCTGAATCTTCACTTCTGAATGCCATCACTTACACTGAGGATTTTCCACGCCATTGTATAGTCTCTAGCTTTTATAGCCAACTTCATTATGTTTCATGGATTAGAGTATCTTTGTGCTAATCCCTCCTCTGAACCTGTTTTGTATTAACTTCCTATTAGACATTTCCAACTTGATGTTCTATACATGTCTCAAATTCAACATGACCAAAATAGAATTATACCTCTAAAATCTATCTCTCTATGAACTTTAAAAATTAAATTGATGACTTTTGTGCCCTTATAGTCAATCATATTTACAACCTTGATGTTACCCCTGATTCTATTTTTATTTGACCCCATATATTAGATAATGCTGAATCTTGTTTCTATCTCTTCCTACTATTGGCTTTCCAATAATTTCCATAAAAATTATCTCTACCTCAACTTGCTTTCCTGTCTAGTCCTTCCTATGGCTACCCCAGTGATTTTCTTTAAATATATATTTGATTATGACACTTCTGTAATCCATAATTCTAGACTTGAATATTATATAACATTTAATAATTTCTGCATTTGTAAGTTTCATAGCATGCATTATCATTATTAGCATTATTAAGGTACATGAATATAATTATTAAATAGATATAAATTGGGAGTATATGCTGACATACCATTATGTATAATAAAGAAAAAAGAATAAAATTCTTCCATCTCCCTAAATGTAAATGCATATGTTTTAGAATATTTGGGGACAGTTTATTCTTTTTTCACAAATAAAGAATGTGGCTAATTATATTCATTGGAAAGAAAAATTAGACTATTTCAAAGTTTACTGAGATATATTTTGAATGACCTTACAGAGAAGTATAAAGCATGGTTAATATCAAATCAAAGGATAAAATATGATGTTAGGAAAAAATATATTCTCCTGGTAGTGTCATAGTATTACAGCTTCTTGTAGATGTCACGTTTTCTCTGCCATCTTGTAAAGTTTATGAAGTGATGAGGATGATTAGGGTGTTTTAAATCATGTTATATAAAATTAAATTGAGATTACTTTAAATGTTAAAGAGTAAACTTGAGGGATGAAATAATAGCTATCTTCATATATTTGAAAGATAATGCTTACTATAGTATCTAAGCACATAGTGAGCAATTAAGAAATTCTAGTTAACTGACCAACTGACATGTGAAAGAGTGATTTAATTTATTCTGGTCAAATTCTGAGGCCAAACTGATTGATACATATAGATATAGAGAAACAAGTTTCAGACTGTATCAAGATGAACTATATAATTAAGAAATATGGTTACATTGGAAATGTTATTTTAAGATACTGAGTTCCCTGAAGCAAAGGCCCATTTTTAATTCCATTTTTTTATTATTGTATTCTAGGAAACAGAATATCATTGTCTTTGAAGATTTAAAGTTCCACATTGATAGGTACCTGGTGGCATGAATCAGATACATATTAGGTATAGCATATTTTGAACAAAGAACTTTTCAGGATTTTTATAAAATATTGTCAAGGAAATGTGTAATTCATATGTAAATCACTCAGGGATTATGAAAGCTAACCAAAGGTCAGTCCATTTGTTTTATTGTAATCCATGAAATGCCATGATATAAAAAACTGAAATGTCATGTTATGAAGAAAGAAATGGTAAACCAGTCCAATATCTTTGACAAGAAAACTCTATAGACAATATGGTCCATGGGGCTCCAAAGAGTTGGACATAGCAACTGAACAAAGGTCATGTTAAAGATTACAAAATGTTTTATATATAATACCTCACTTATGCCTCAAAACAATCTGCATGATAGTGCTTTGTAGATATTATTTTCACATTTTAAGAAAGAAACAAACTGAGGCTAATATTTAGTAATTTACATAAAGCTAATATTAGATGTTAAATGTAAGACTTAGCCTTCCTAAATATATTCTAATATTCTATTTTCTATGTAAGATTATTTTTGGAAGTGGAGAAAAGACCCCAATATGTTAGGAGCAGAATTTCCATAAGGAAATATATATGAGTCATGAATAATTGTAGGATATGTCAGGTTGAGGATCTGTATTATTGAAAGAAGCATCTATATCATGAAGAACACATCTATTGAAGTATAGCCAGAGTCTAGATTAGAGTCCTTTTATGTATTTTTAGGGGAAAAGATAGCAGCGCTTTTTGTACATGGAAAAAGTTGAGTGCTTTGGAGGATACCTTGGATTTTTTTCTAGAAAATTTCTGTGCTATTCCAATATGAAGTATGTGTATGTATATGAAGTATGTACACACATATGTGTATGTATGTATGTGTTTACATGCACTATTTCCTTTAGTATATGAATTGATCTCTCAAGTTCAAAAGTTTTGTTTTGTTTTGTTTTTTCCCAGTTCAAGAATGTATATTCTGTGATCCCACATTTTTTTGTTCTATTGTTCTGGGTCTTCATGGTCCATTTCACAGACTCATCAAATCTGCTCTTCAAATGAAATTAGAAATCTTATAATGAATATATAAAGCTTATCATTATTGATTTGGAACTCCTATATAACATCCCCAACAATTGCTTATCTTACCTCACCTTTATGGACTTCAATGGAAGGTAAACTCCTTTCATACCACTTTCAGACACCTCACATTATTAGTAAATATTTCCTTATCACAAACCTAAATCTAACTTACTTTACCTTCCATAGATTTTGATCTGCCTTCCAGTTTGCTTGCTGGGCTTTCTAGCTTCATATCACCTATACATTTAACAAGCATACCTTCTCTAGAATCAGATGCCTTTTTAAGGCATCACTGGAAATATCTAATTCCAAAAGATGAAGAAAAGATGACTGGAACTCTATACTTCCTAGTTACACACCTCCTTACTGCCCTACCTGCTTTTATGATGGTGAGGGGGGATAATTCCTACAATGGGAAAGAGATGTATAGAAAATAATAATTTAGTGTAACATAATTTTATGGGGGAAAGAAATAAAGTTCAGAATAGTTATACTTTTAAAACTTGAATAATTCAAAGCAAAATAAGTGATTAAATAGACTACAAGGCCACTTGAGTCTTTGTTTTGAAAATTTAGAGTAAGATCATTGGGATTTTGACCTTTTAAATATAACTTTAGTTCTGTAAGAATAACATAAAAATTTACTGTGAAGAAAGATGGTTTAATTAATCTATCTTTAGCTCATATTAGACTTCAGTGTAGATGAGGGGTAAAGGAAGTGCTGTTAAAATCATATCCTACTTTATTATACATAGTTTCTTGTAATGAAAATTTGTTGTTAAATATTTTGAATCTTCCTTGATGCTCTGCTGAGGACATGACAATGTTTTGTTTCTTTTCTGTATTTTTCTATTTTATTTTTTTCTTATTTTAGATTTGGTTTTAATTAAATATTTTAAAAGATCATTACTGGAAAAATTCTTATTATAAAGTAGTTCTGTGTTAAAATTAATAAATGAACATAATAAAATGAAAGCTGATTACTTCCTATAATTATATATTTATCAAATCACTTCCAGATCATATGTATGCATCTATATAGACACAACACATATAAAAGAATGCTTTTTTATTTTACTGAATATTATTTTAATTGATAATTTATGAAAAGCACCATGAACACATCAAGTGCAACACTTTAATTAACTGCCCTACGATGGATCCATATTCAGATTTCTTCTCTCCTAAGACTAGATGTTAAGCAGAAGACTTGAGGCTCTAGCCACTGTAATTTTATTTGAAGAACTTGCCTAGCAGATGTTATAACTCTGCTTTCTACTATATTTTAAATACTTGCATTTTTCAGTATTCATTAAACCAATCTTTCCTTCATGTTCCTAATATCAGAAGCATCTGTTTCTTCTTGTTCAATCAAAGCAACTACCTCAAGAGTCCTACTTTTAAAATAATATCATTAAGAAAAAAAGTCTGGATAGAATGTGCTTCATTAACATTCCAAATTTGCATATTTAAACAAGTTTTACTAACAATTATAAGTGAAGGAATTATGTGAAAAAAAATATTCTAAAACCAAGTAATTTCAATTTTCCCCTGAAAGATAAAACCCAGAATGAGGGGGTGAAAAAACATTATTATAGTAAGACTTCAAAGACATTGATGGTAGTTTTTATCATAGAAATCATTAATTTTTATCCATAACTTATGCTTCACTGTATTCTCCTTTTTTGAATCATGCAAAAGAGGACTTTTAAATCCAATTCAATTAATCTATGAAAGTAGAAAATAAAACTATGAAATTACAACAGTTCAATAAAAGTTTTTTTTTAATAATTACAATCATTTCTGTAACCAAAGTAAATGGTTTTTACTTTGAAAATGTCACCTAGCAGAGGACATATCCATCCATATTGTCATGTCTCAAAAATATTTTGCAATTGCTCTTAGGTAATTGTTTCCCAGAGTTTGTATCATACTTTTTTGTACATCTTTAAGGAAGACAAAATTCTGTTTCTGAAAGTTAGCATATTTTTTTTTAGATAATCTAATCATTCAGAACCAAGAAAGATGAAAAGATAAGTGAACAAGCTGGGTGATATTAGTTTCCATATGAAGTGACTACAAATCAATGAGATTGAGCTTCTTAAATGTCTGAAATAATGGATCTGGTAATATCTGACTACCCACCACTCACCACCTTCCCCAACTCAGGTCTCACAAGAGAATTCCTAAGTCTATACTAATTTGGTGATTTCTTTATCAATTATCTTCACTATCCAGAATAGATGATTCAGCTGTACTTTTTTGAAGCTTCCTTCCATAACTTAGCCTCTAAAAATAAGACTCTTTGGACTTCCTTTCTATTGAATGTGACATCTTCTATTGGGCAAGTTAGTTTGTTGCAGCATGTTTTTACTGAGGTGATCAAAGTAGGGAGAAATCCATCCCTTACCTTTGTTCAGCACTTCTAGAAAATGTTTGTAAGACCTACAAGTAATTACTGTTGCCTTACAGAGTGCCATACTATCCAAAGAATAGGACTGGAATCTTTAGTTAAGCTTTCCAAAATTCATCATAAAGTTGATTATACATGTAGTTGGTATACATAAATTAAAGTTGATACTTGGATTCAAATTCACAGTATTCAAAGTTAAAATTATGTAAAATATAATAATTGTTTCTAGCCCAATGGAAATATTTTATATGAATTACAATAATGGGACTGCTTAAGGGGATTCATTATTGGCACTAATAGGGAGGGTTTAGACATATGTCATTTCTCCTAAATGAGTAACAAAGTATAATGCTTATACTTTAATATCTTAATTTTTTCATTTTAACCTATCCCTAACTTTCTATAATTTTACAGATTGAAGATTAAATCAACTAATCAGAATTCCTGGATCTATCCTCTCCCCTACATATAGTGGTCAGTAGTCACTCAATAGATATAACGTGCTATCATATACCATGAACTGGGATATGAAGACATAGCCAGAACTGTACCTTAGGAAAACCTGTTTATTGAATGAACAGTGGATGGAATTGAGGATAAATTGGAGGCAGGCCTTTGCAATAGTCCAAAAGTGAGTTGATAAAGTCTGACACCATCCCTTTTCTTTAAGGGAGACTCCTGTATCTTTATAGTTTCTCATACTATCCCCTTCTTATTCTTCTTACCCCTACAAATGTTTCCAACTCTTCCACTAATCTAGGCATTTTTGTCAGATAATAATGATTTATGTGTTTTATCTTTCTCTATCCCACTGCAAGCTCATTGAAACATTAAGATTCTTTGAATTTCTCATGCTACCTGTAATAATTCCATATAAAACATTCATTTGATTTTCAATTTTTTTTTTACTAAATGAATGCACAAGATACCTTTCTGTCAAATGCTGCCTCAAATATAGGTTTTATGATTCTGGGCAAATCACTTAAACTCTCACTGACTTATGTGACACTGTAAATTTCAGAACAATTATGATCTACATTGATGGGGAAGTTTCCTCACTGGGTGTTCCCAGATTAGGAGAACCATATCCAGACCAGAAAAGCCTCCATCCCTTATTGACATAGGTAAAGTCATTTATTTTGAATAGAAAAAATTAGATTTCTCCCTCATATAACTCATAGTTCTCACTTTCTAATTATTGAACCTCTCATCTATGATCACAGAATTTTAGAGCTGGACCAAACAAAAGAGATCATCTCCCTCATTTGATACTGAGAATCAAACCAATACCTATAGTGATTTGCTATGGGTAATTAAGAAAATTAGTTGCAAAAGTTGAAATCCTAACCAAGTTTTTTGACTCTGAGCCAACTGCTACCTACAATATACTAAGTTGCTTGGCTTCAGAGGTGGTATCTTCTTGGCCATTGTGAGCTATGGTCTTATAAGCCCTCCTTCAAGAAGATCCAGGTAGCACAGTAGTTGGAGAATAGGATCTGGAATCAGGAAGATGTAAAACCAAATTTAACTTTAGAGATTTAAAAGCTGTGACCATGGTCAACTCAGTTAATTTCTCTCAGCTTCAATTTCTTCATCCGAAAAATAAGAATTATAATACCAGCTATTTCACTGGGTTGTTGTAGGGATCAAATAGTGTTATTTATTTATGTTACATGATTTACAAATTTTGTAATATTAGATTAGTTAAGATGATTGAATGAAAGATAAAGTTGAGTTTTCTTATGAATACTATTCATTTGTTCTTTAAAAACACACACACAAAAAAAAAAACTAAATTACTTAATGATCTCTGAATCTCCCTTTTCCTCCCTTAGTGTTGCTGCACTATATGCAAGTATTGAATGCAGTACATGATATGTTTCCCCTTCTTCTCTACTTTCAAGAATCTTTCTCTTCCTTTAAGATGCAGGTTATCTGACCAGAGATTCAGAGATAAAAAAGTCCTCAAAAGTCATCTAGTCCAACTCTTTGATTTTATGTATGAGGAAACTGAGGCATCCAAAGATAAATTGACTGGCCAAAGGTCACATAGATAAAGTCAGTTCTTCCAACTCCTGACTCTGAATTCAGACTTGTTCCTTACAATCCAATTTCACTCTAAACTTTGCAAGGTTGGATAGTTCAGTGGTTACCTTTCTAAGTAGATTTCCCTGATCTCCTGATCATATAATTGAAAATGTTTGTTTGCTCTTCCTTTGTATTTCCCTAGAGCACTCTGGCTTGTATTGAATATGACCATATTAAGCCACAAACTCCAGGAGAAGGCTCCATTTTATCTCTGTTTGTCCAATTTATAAAACTGTGTCTTCCATATAATAAAGGACAAATAAATGTTTAGTGAATTACAAAGAGAAGGTAAGCAGTATCCCATTGCAATAGACAGCAACAAATATACTTTTCCTCAAATACTAGGTATCACTGCTTTTTTGTGTGTGTGTGTGAGGGAGCTGATAAAGAGCATGTTCTAGACACAGTTTTAGGCAGCAAAGATACAAAATAGAAAAAGGAAAGAAAAAAGGAAAAAAGGGAAGAACAAGTAATATATTGAGAGAATCTTTCAGCCCTTTATTAGACCAAGCGTTTTTAAATTTTTTTTTCTTTTTTTTTTTTTCTTTTCTTTTTTTTTTTTAATAAAATGAGCTTAGGAGTCCTGGCTGCCTCTGCACACTCTTCTCTATTAAGACTGGGTTCAGGAAGAAGGAGTAGGAAAAATTAGTACTTTAAGTAAAAAGGAGAATTGCTGTTTTCTTTCTGGCCATGATTGTACTCTTGGTTATTTATGACATATAAAAGATCTTGTGAGATTTAAGATGACTCTATCTTCCTTTCCTGAACAAATGCATTTATTTTATATACATAAATAACATAGAATTGATCTACATTGGTGGATTCAAGTGAAACTATTCTCAAAAACCAAGCAAACCCCTTTGAAGATTCTGGAACTCACTCACCAAAACCTTCCAAATTTCAGTAATGCTCTGTTTTTTGTGGGTTTTCTGTTAAATTTACACTTTTATTTTATAGTAAAAATGGCTCAGAGTGATTAATCTTTACAGCATCTTTGAAGGACTAATCTACTCTGCTGGCTCCATGCAACAGATGGCCGGGGAAATGATCCAGAGAATTACTGCTTAAGCAGTGGAGACAGAGACACTCTAGCTCCACCTGCCCAGAAAATGTTTTCCCCCTCCTATTCTGAATGAGATGCTCAATTCTCCCCTTCCCTCATGTAGGCACAGAAGGAAAGTAGCTTCTTGTATTCTCTGGGTTATGTTTTCACCATGCAAAAAGCCAATTGATTCAGAAAATAAGCCCTTTAACCTGGAAGGAATACAGGCCCAAAATTTAGTAATCCATCCTGTTTATTTACTCTCTTTCCTTCCCTTCCTTTCTCCCTCTCTGTTTCTTCTTTTTCTCTTTTTCTCTTTTCATTCAGCATTATTTATTAAATTGCTATTCTTTTCTATGCACAATTATCTGCAATGAAGAGACAAAGGCAAAGATACCAAGGTAAATAAAGAAGAGCAAAAAATATTCCTTATCATATAACTTACATAACATTTTGAATCAGGGACTTGTCAGTTACACAATCTTGGGCAACATATTTAACCCCTCTGTGATTCATTTTTCTTCATCTTTAAAATGGAATTAAACTGTATGATCCAAAACTAAAATGCTGTGATTCTATGATGCTTCATTACATTGTGAGATAAAAATCTGACGGATATTCAAGTATTTTTTTTTGCCCCCTAGTAACTCTTCAAGATTATAAATTGTAGAACAATTGCTGATCTTGTTCTTTGAGGGAGTTTCTATATATAATTTATCCTATATCAGTGGAATCAAAGGTTGAGATCTCTGCCTCCTCTTTCCCCAAAAAAATTCAATAATAGAAAACTATTCATACTTCTATAATACTTTCAAGTCATTCCTTTGACACATATTGGCTATGTAATCTTCAGCAAATCACTCAGATTTTTAGAGTTGTAGGAAAAATTTTAAGCTGATTGTACCTTTCAAGAAGAAAAAAAATGTTTACTTTCACAGGTAGAAAGATTATCCTCAATCAAGAGTCAATCAGTCAGCAAATATTTATGTCAAGTACTGTGCTTAAGTGCTGACGACAAAAAAAAAAAAAAAAAAAAAAAAAAAAAAAAAAAAAAAAAAAAAAAAAAAGTAAAAGGGCAGTGCCTGTTCTCAAGGAGCTCAGTCTTAGGAAGGTGACAAAAAAATAGCTTTTTTCGAAAAAGTTATATACAGGATAATTTGGAAGAGCTAACATACAGAAGTCATTAGAATTATTAGAGATCCGGAAAAACTCATATATAGTGATCCCTCCTTAACCCCATCTCATTGAGAAGACACATGTAAAGTTATGAAAAGCATTTCCATAAAAGGCATGTTGTGAAAGAAAAGATAGATTTCACCCCACAAAACAACAACAAAAAACCCTCAAGTTTAATAAAACCATGCTTCAATCTATATTCAGACTCAATAAGTTCTATCTCTAAAGTATGGATAGCATTTTTTAATCATAAGTAAGTAACTCAGAGAAGTCATGAATCATTGTATTGGTGTGAATAACAAAATCATTCACAGATGATCATCCCACGTTATTGCTGTTACTTTGTACATTATACATTTCACTTTACATGAGCTCATGGAAGTATTTCCAGATTTTCCTGAGAGTACCCTGCTTTTGTTATAGCACAATAGTATTCCGTCCTAGTCACATAGCAAAATGTATTCAGTCATTCACTAATTGATAGCTATTCCTTCAATTTCCAGTTCTTTGTCTCGAGGAGGGAAAACTGCTATGAATATTTTGTACATGTATATATTTTTTAAAATAATTTATGGAATATATGCATGGTAGTGTTGTTAGGTCAGAGGATATGCATTTTTTTTTTTCATCATGGGGCATAGTTTTAAATTAATCTAGAGGAAGATTAAATCAGTTCCCAATTCCACCAACAATTCATTTTTCTCGTATTACCTCCAACATTTGTCTTTTTCTTTTTCTGGACGTTTAGCTATTCTACTAGGGATGAAGTAGTTCTTCAGAATTGTTTTGATTTGCGTTTCTCTAATCAAGACTTTTTTCATAGACTGAATATAGTTTGATTACTTCATCTGAAAACTGTTCATATCTTTTAATCATTTATCAATTGGAGAAAGGCTTTTATTTTTAATAAGCCTGACACACTTCCTTATATGTTTGAGAAATGTAGCCCTTATCAGAAAAAAAAAAACTTGTTTCAGAATTCTTTTTTCAATTACTATTGATAATCCTCCTCAAAAGTGTTTTGCTTCTAACTTCTATCACCTTCTTCTTTTCATATCCCTCTTCCCTTTCCTGCAGGATGACATAGATTTCTAAACACAATTGAATGTATATGTTATTTCTTCTTGGAGCCAATTCTTATGAGATTTAGATTCACTCATTCCCCATCTCTATCCTTTTCCCTTTCCACTAGAAAATCTTTTTCTTGCCTTTTTTTTGGCAAATAATGTACACCCTTCTACTTCTCCCTTTCCAATTCTCCCCATAAATCCCTCACTCACCCCTTAATTTTATTTTTTATTATACCTTAATATTCATGTCATACCTCTCTGCCCTCTATACATACATACTTCTAATCGTCTAAACAATGGGGAATTTCTTATGGGTTACAAGTAACATTCTCCTATGTAGATATATAAACTACCAAGTCACTTGTAATATTCCTTTTTTGATTACCACCATAAGCTTCTTGAGTTCAAATATTTTTATTCAGCTCTGGTATTTCTGTCAAAAATGCTTGAAAGTTCTCTATTACATTGAATATCCATCTTTTCTCATGAAGTTTTATACACAGTCTTTGTGAGTAGGTAATTCTTGTTTGTAACCCTAGCTAGCTCCTTTGCTCTAAAATGCCATACTCCAAGGCATCATATCCTTTAATGTAGAAGTTGCTAAATCTTGTATTTTCCTGACTATGGCTCAACTGTACTTGTATTATTATTTTCAGGATGTTGCAATATTTTTTTTTCTTTGACCTGGAAGTTCCAGAATTTGGCTTTAATATTTCTGGTAGTTTTTTAGGAGATGATTGATAGATTCTTTCAATTTCAATTTTATCCTCCGGGTGTAGAATATTAGAACAGTTTTCTTTGTTAATTTCTTGAAAATGGGGCAGCTAGGTGGTACAGTGGATAGAGCATAAGCCCTGAAATCAGGAGGACCTGAGATCAAATCTGGCCTCAGATACTTAATACTTCCTAGCTGTGTGACCCTGGCCAAGTCACTTAACCCCAATTGCCTCAAGGGAAAAAAGATAATTTCTTCAAAAATGATATCCAGGCTTTTTTTAAAAAAATTATTTATTGTGGCTTTCAGGTAGTCCAATAATTTATAAATAATCTCTTTTGGATCTATTTTCCAGATCAGTTGTTTTTCCAATGAGATGATTCACATTTTTTTTTCATTCTATTGTTTTCCCCCTTGTTTCTTGACTTTTCACAAACTCATTAGCGTCCATTTGCTCAATTCTAATTTTTAAGAAAATGATTTATCATACCTCCTCATAAATTTGAGATTAAAGGTTATAAACTTTTCATTCCAAATCCAATACTTTTGGATCAAGTGATCTTGGACAATTCAAATATCCCTCCTGACCCTCAGTTTTGGCAGCTGTAAAATGACAGTATTACTTTTTTTCAATCTTATTGTTTTTCTTTTTTTTTATATGCCCTGTGCTTAGTAGAAATAATGGGGAAAGATGGTGGACTAAGCAGCAAACCACTTGTAACTATTCAATATTCATCTACAAACAACTACAAAATATCACCCCAAAACAATCCTGGAGCAGAAGAACCAGGAAAAAAGAAATGATAGAACAATGTTTTAGCTGAAGAAATCTGGGGAAATGGCAAAAAGAAAAATAGTTTTAATCCAGTAAAAGGGTAATGATGTCCAAAAAAGGAAGCATTCCAGCAATCCAACAATGAGCTCCATTTTAACAAACCAGTGGAGGTAGAGCAGGCAATGCCAACATCAGGACTCCTCATGTGCCTCAGTACAGCAAGGGAAACATAAGACTATGGCTCAGAGAAGTCCCATGTTCTTCAACATAATTCTGGGCAAAAACAACTTGACCTCCACTGCTTCATCGTAGCTCAAGCAAATGGCAACCCTAAGATTGCCTAAGAAACAACCTTAAGACACCAGTGGGAAAGGTGGCATATCACATGCTTCGACATAGCACTTGGTAAACTGGCAGCTTCCAGAGCCCAGACCTCAAAGTGCTTTGATGTAGTCTCAGGGAAAAAACAGAAACACTACACTTCCCTCGGAATACATCAGACCCAACACTAAGAGCCAGACTTAGCACCAGATAAACTGTCAGACTCCAATATCCTGTAGTAGTGTCAGCCTCTTCCTACCACACTCCTTCAGCTCAGTATAAGACTTGATGGTCTCTTATGGGCCTCAGGGCAACACCAATGCAGTTCCAAATAAATAGCCAGAGCATACATTCCCTGACACAAAACGACTAATTACCCCATCCACCCTGATGTCAAGCCTCAAATTTAAAAGAATGATAAAAGACAAAAAAAGATGAAAAAACAATAATAATAAAATAATTTTTAGTCATAGAAAGATATTTTGTCTACAAGGAAAAGCAAGATACAAATTTAAAAGAGGGCAGCAATGTCAGAACATCTGTGGACAAAATCCCAAGAATAAAAATCCCAAGTAATTTCAAGCCCAGAAATATTCAGAGAATTTAAAAAATGACCTTAAAACATATAAGAGCAGGAGAAGAAAAATGGGGAAAGAAATAAGAAGAATGCAAAACAATTATGAAAAGCCCCAACAGTTTGTACAAATTAAATATTTGCTTAAAACTTAGAATTGGTCAATGGTAAAGGAAGTACAAAAGCTAAATGAGGGAAATAAGTTCTTAAGAAATAAAATTGTGCAAGTGCAAGCTAATGACTTTAGGAAGCATCAAAAGAAGAAAATACAAGAAAATGTAAAATACCTTATTAAAAAAAAAACTGCCTTGGCAAATAGATCCATGAGAGGTAATGTCAAAGGTCATTGGACTACCAGAAAGTCATAATGAAAAGGAGGAACTGGACAACATCTTTTAAGGACTTATAAAAGAAAACTTCCATGCTACCCTGGAATCGGAGAGCAAAATGGCCATTGAAAGGATCCATTTATCACTTCAAAAGAAAGGTCCCAAAATAAAAACTCCAAAGAACATTATATTCAAATTTCAGAACTATCACATAAGGCAAAATACTACAAGTGACTAGAAAATTTTAAAAAAAAAAAAATTTAAAAAAAAATATTAGGGAGTTGTAATTAGGATCACACAGGAATTAACAGCATCAACTTTAAGATTGGAAGTCATGAAATACAATATTCTGGAAGGCAAAGGAATTAGAAATACTACCAAGAATCATTAATCTGGTGAAATTAAGCATAATAGATCAAGGGGGAAAAATGAAAGATTTAAAGCTTTCATAAGATCAGAAATGAAAAAAAAAAACTTCAACATAAAGATGTAAGAGAAGCCTAAATAATTAAAACAAAACAAAACATAAGAGATTCATTGGAATTAAACTGTTTACATCCTTACATAGGAAGATGATACATGTAATTTTTTAAAAATTGTACCACTAGATATACAACCAGAAGGAATATGCATAGGCAAAGGGTACAATGTAAGGTGAATTTGAGGGAATAACTAAAATAATTAAAGGATGAAAAAGAGGAGTAAATTGGGTGCAGAAGGAAGGAAGATGTAGAATGAAATAAATTGTTTCATATGAAGAGGTACTAAAAAACCTGTTAATGGAAGATAGTTAAGTGGGTAATGGGCATTGCTTGAAGCTTCCTCTTATCACTATTGTCTCAAAAAAGAAATAATATAACAAAATAGTTGAATATAGAAATTTGTCTTGCCCAGCAAGAAAATGGGGTGGCAATTAAGTAAAGGTGAGGTGCAGCAGGACTTCCAGGAGAGAGAGCAGATCAGGGAAGGTGGTAGTCAGAAAAAAGCACAATTTAAGGAAAAGGTGAAAGGAGAGGGAAGATAAACAGGAGAAAAATAGGATGTAGGGAAATGCATGGTTAAGAATCATTACTCTGAATGTGAATGTAATGAACTCTCTCATAAAACAGAAGCAGATTTCAGAGTGGATCAAAAAACAGAATCCTACAATATGTTGTTTACAAGAAACACTTGAAAAACGAGACACAGAGTAAAGTTGAGGGACTGAAACAGATCCTGCAGAATCTATTATTCTTCAGCAAAAGTTAATGACAAACAAGGAGGGATGACCATCCTGATCTCAGAACAAGCAAAAGCAAAAATAGATCTAGTTAAAAGAGAAAGTAAAGAAGTTTAGATTTTGCTTTAAAAAAAAATAAAATAGATGATGAAGTAATATCAGTACTAAACATATATACACTAAGTGTTGTAGCATCCAAGTTCTTAACTTCTGTTAAGCAAGTTACAGGAAAAAATAGGTAGTTCAAAACATAGAAGTAAATGCTCATAATAACCTGATACCTGATAAAACCGAAAAGTGGAATAAAACCTCACAACTTTTGTGAAAACTGTAAAAGAAAGGGCATGAATGTATCATCTCACACCAAGATCTCATATCATGTACCAAGATCAAAACGGATGACACCAAAATCACAGTAGAAGAGCAATGAATAGTCTACCTTTTAGATCAATGAAGAAGGGAAGAACTAATGACTAAATAAGAGAGAAAGCTTTACAAAATATAAAATAGATAATTTTGATTATATTGAATTAACAATCTTTTGCATAAACAAAGTCAAAGCAACCAAGATTAGGAGGAAAGCAGAATTATGAGAAAATATGTTTATAGTTAGAGTTTCTAATAAAAAATCCATTTCTTATATGATAGACAAGTGAGTCAAATGTTTAAGGCTACATTAATAAATGGTTAAAGGGTATGAATGGAAATTTTTGGATGAAGAAATCAAAAGTATTTATAGGCATATGAAAAATGCTCTAAATCATACTTGATTTCATAAATACAAAAAAAAAATGAGGTACTATTTCACACCTATCAGAATGGCTAACATTACAAAAATAGGAAATAATAAATGTTGAAGAGAAGTTGTAGTAATTTGGAACTATGACCAAAGGGAAATGTATATATATATCTATATATATATATATAGATATATATATATAGATATATATATACATATATATATAGATATATATATATATATATATATATATATACAGTCTTTAATCCAGCAATAACTTTATGCATCTGTATCCTGAAGAGATCAGAACTTACTTATTGAAAATATATAGTCTTTAATCCAGCAATAACTTTATGCATCTGTATCCTGAAGAGATCGGAACTTACTTATTGAAAATATATAGTCTTTAATCCAGCAATAACTTTATGCATCTGTATCCTGAAGAGATCGGAACTTACTTATTGAAAATATATAGTCTTTAATCCAGCAATAACTTTATGCATCTGTATCCTGAAGAGATCAGAACTTACTTATTGAAAATATATATAGCATCTCTCTCTTCAGAGTGGCAAAATATTGGAAATTGAAATGTCCCTCAATTGCAAAATAACAAACAAGCTGTGATAAGTGAATGCAATAGAGTAGTGCAATAAGAAATGATGAATAGGCAGATTTAAGGAACAAAAACCCTTGAAAGACTTGTATGAACTGATGCAGAGCCAAGAAAGTATTGTACACAATGTTGTGATATGATAGACTATGAATGATTCAGCTCAGTACAGTTATTTAAGAAAAGTACAAAGGGCTCACAAAAGAAAATACTATCCATATTCAGACAAACAACTGACGGAATCTGAATGCATATTGAAGCATATTTATTTTCACTTACTTTATTCTCATTCACTTTTATTTTGTTTATTTTGTTTCTTTTTTCAAAATTGTAATTAATATGGAAATATGTTTTACATGATAGCACATCCATAACCTACAACAAATTGCCTACCATTTTAGGAAAGGGGAGGGAAGGAAGAAAATTTGGAATTAAAAAATCTTTTTTGTTTGTTTGTTTCTTTTTAATTTTTTAATTTAATTTATTTTTATTAATTTTATAATTATAACATTTTTGACAGTACATATGCATAGGTAATTTTTTTTTCACAACATTATCCCTTGTACTCCCTTCTGTTCCAAGCTTTTCCCCTCCTTCCCTCCATCCCCTCCCCTAGATGGCAGGCATTCCCATATCTCATAGTATATCCTAGGTACAATATATATGTGCAGAACCGAATTTTGTTAATGTATGCCACCTTTCCCACTGATGTCTTAAAGCTGTTTCTTAGGCAATCTTAGGGTTGCCATTTGCATGAGCTACAATGAAGCAGTGGAGGTCTAGTTGTATTCCTCCTGTTGGTCATTTCTTACAGAACAATAATATTCCATAACATTCATATACCATAATTTATCCAACCATTCTCCAATTGATGGACATCCAATCATTTTCCAGTTTCTAGCCACTACAAAAAGGGCTGCCACAAACATTTTGGCACATACAGGTCCCTTTCCCTTCTTTAGTATTTCCTTGGGATATAAGCCCAGTAGTAGCAATGCTGGGTCAAAGGGTATGCACATTTTGATAACTTTTTGGGCATGGAATTAAAAAATCTTGTAAAAATGAATGATAATTTTCTTGACATGTAATTGGGGAGGGAATAAAAAATAACTACACTTTTTTTCCCCTGAGGCAATTGGGGTTAGGTGACTTGCCCAGGATCACACAGCTGGGAAATGTTAAGTGTCTGAGGCCAAATTTGAACTCAGATCCTCTTGACTTCAGGGCTGGTGCTCTATCCACTGCACCAACTAGCTCCCCAAAAAACTACATTTTAAAAAACTAATGATGAAAAGGATGTCAGAAAAATGTGGAAAACTTATATGAAGTGATACAATGTGAAGCAAAACAAAGTGAACACTGTGTACAATGATATGACAATGATATGGTAAGACTATCAATTGTGAATGACTTATTCTCAACAATACAGTGACCCAAGGGAATTCCAGAGGACTTATGATGAAAATGTCATCCACATTCTAAGAAAGAATTAATGGACTTCAATGCAAATTAAAACAAACTATTTGTCATTTTCTTTTGTGTTTTTCCCTTTTGGAACTAGGTTTTTTCTATTTAAAAAATCTTAACTTTTAAGTATTGATACAATCTCTTTTTAAAATTTACTATTTTGTACTTTGTAACATTCAAGAAATGGAAACAAAATATGAAGTGCATATCTACAAGAAAGCTTAAAATCTGACACTGTATTTTCTTAAAAAATAACAAATTGAATATATACTTTAAATAATAACTGAGGAAGTATTTTCTTAAGAAAATATCTTAAAATATAAATTTTCTATTTCTTTCTTTTTGCTGCTAGGTTCTGGGCTAAATGATGGACAATGGCATGAAGTTCGTTTCCTAGCCAAGGAAAATTTTGCTGTTCTAACCATTGATGGTGATGAAGCATCAGCAGTTCGAACTAACAGTCCTCTTCAAGTTAAAACAGGAGAGAAGTATTACTTTGGAGGTAAAAAAAATTTGGCTTGATTTTTATCTAATTATTTAACCCATTGTCAAATGCAACATTTCATGGGATCATCAAGAGTTCATTGATTGGTATTTCATCATAAAGGATCTATTGACTATATGGTAATAAGGAACATAGTTATTTTTTTTCATCTGAAATTTCATAGAGATGAAATAGTTTAATCATTTTAAAAGTCCTATAATATTTAATAGTGGAGCTATTTTGAGATTTCTCATACTAATTTTAAAAAGGCATTGTAGGTCATTCTGGACAGAATACAATTTTGCTATCCTCAACTTGTTAAGTACTTGTAAGTATTGGCTTTCCAGTCAATAATGAGTTATTTGTTGTACCTTAAGGGTCTTGTTCTTATGCTGGATTTACCTTGTGCAAAATTATGTAAAGGGTATTTCTCTAGAGCCTGATTCTGGCATATTTTCCATTTTTTGAAATTCTTTAAGCACTTGTATTATACCTAAGGAAATATTTCATTTGATTGTTGCAACTATCTATCTTTTATTGGACTATTCAATATCTCTCACACTCTTCATCACAAAATTTTGGTCTTAAACATGGAAAATCAAGAAAACGTATACATGTTAATCAAAATATCAATTTTCTGCTTAAATAGGAGACAAATAAGAATTTCTATTTCTATCACAGTTGGCTGTTACTTTATTGCCATGTGAAAATAGTCAAACTGGCCTGATTTAACTCATGTCATGTTATACTTGCTGCAGTTATGTTATGAATGAAACAAATTAAAATCATCTTTAATACTGAGACATCATAAGGCAGTATAAAATTACATGAAATATTACCATTTTATCAGACTAGTGGTTGATCATTAAAGAATTTGATTCTATTTAGGTTACTATCTTAGAGAACATTGTGATTTCTATTTGTTGGCAAACAATATCCCGTCAGAACGAAAATGTTCTTTTCAATTAATTAAGATACTATTCTATGTAAGAGAGCTTGGTATTTTTAGTTGGTTATAGAAAGCAGGTAATTATATACACACATACACACATACACACACACATACACTTCAAATTATAGCTGATTTGACCATATACTTATTATATAGAGAGCCATCCACATACATTTGAATTAAGACTGAGAGCTTGACAATGATTTTTGATAGTGGTCATGTCTCATGAAATATCCTTAGTTATATTTCATTCAGTAAATGTGAATCGGGTGTGAAGGAATAGTGGTCTTGATTAAATGGGAATCCTAAACTGTCATTTCTTCTCCATTTTTATTTAAGTTAATGTGGATGCTAAAATAGATTAACTCAAGTACTAATGATGAGAAAGAGACAGCCATATTGTGAGGAAAGGTATTATTATCATCCCTGGGACTACTGTAGCCTTTCTGAAGCTATTTCACTGTGAAATTTTGAAACTCTCAGACTTTACTGAACCCATAAACTTTTTAAAATTTATTTTTAATCTTTTTTATTATAGCTTTTTATTAACAAGATATATGCATAGATGATTTTTAAGCATTGACAACTGCAAAACCTTTTGTTCCAACTTTTCCCCTCCTTCCCCCCACCCCTTCCCCCAGATAGCAGGTTGATCAATACATGTTAAATATGTTAAAATATAAGTTAAATACAATATACATATATATATATGTGTGTGTGTGTGTGTGTGTGTGTGTGTGTGTGTGTATAGTCAGGTTCACTAAACGTCTTCATTCTTGATCTTTTATGGTAAAGATCAGGGGATTAATCTAGCAATCTCCACATACACACATTCCTCCCTCCAACGCCAGGAGAGAGACAGAGAGAGCTTCTCAATTTCCTCTTCCTCCTCCTACTTCTCCCACACAAGTCACTTCCCCCTCTTTGTCCCACCAATCAAGTTAGCACAGAATATCTGGGGAAGGTCAACCTTCACACAAGTTAATAGGGAACCATCCAATTGGCAATTAGTCTCACGTGCTTCATTATCCAAATGCATTTGCTCAGTTCTAGCCCTTTACATCCAAACAGTTATTTTGCTGTACAAAAAGAATCAGGTTTTGAAATAATGTACAATTAGCCTGTGAAGGAAATAAAAAATGCAGGCAAACAAAAATAAAGGAATTGGGAATTCTATGTAGTGGTTCATAGTCATACTCCAAATTTCTTTCGCTGGGTGTAGCTGGTTCAATTCATTACTGCTCAATTGAAACTGATTTGGTTCATCTCATTGTTGAAGAGGGCCTCATCCATCAGAATTGATCATCATATAGTATTGTTGTTGAAGTATATAATGATCTCCTGGTCCTGCTCATTTCACTCAGCATTAGTTGATGTCTCTCCAGGCCTTTCTGAAATCATCCTGCTGGTCATTTTTTACAGAAAATATTATTCCATAACATTCATATACCACAATTTATTCCACTATTCTCCAGTTGATGGGCATCCACTCAGTTTCCAGTTTCTGGACACTACAAAGAGGGCTGCCACAAACATTCTTGCACATACAGGTCCCTTTCACTTCTTTAAACTCTCTTTGGCATATAAGCCCAGTAGTAACGCTGCTGATCAAAGGATATGCACAGTTTGATAACTTTTTGGGCATAGTTCCAAATTGCTCTCCAAAATGGCTGGATGTATTCATAATTCCACCAATTTTGTATCAGTGTCCCAGTTTTCCCACATCCCCTCCAACATTCTGCATTATCTTTCCCTGTCATTCTAGCCAATCTCACAGATGTGTAGTAGTATCTCAGAGTTGTCTTAATTTGCATTTCTCTGATTAATAGTGATTTGAAGCATCTTTTCATATGGCTGAAAATAGTTTCAATTTCTTTGTCTGAGAATTCTCTGTTCATATCCTTTGACCAATTATCAATTGGAGAATAGCTTGATTTCTTATAATTAGAGTCAATTCTCTATATATTTTGGAAATGAGGTTTTTATAAGAACCTTTGACTGTAAAAATGTTTTCCCAGTTTATTGCTTCCCTTCTAATTTTGTCTGCATTAGTTTTGTGTGTATAAAAAACTTTTGATATAATATTTTTTTTAATTTTGTGATCAATAGTTCTCTATTTTCTCTATTCTCTAGTTCTTCTTTGATATATAAATTCCTTCCTCTTCCACATGTCTGGGAGGTAAACTATCCTATGTTCTTCTAATTTATTTATAATCTCATTCTTTATACCTAGATTATGAACCCATTTTTGACCTTATCTGGGTGTACGGTGTTAAGTGAGGGTCAATGCCTAGTTTCTGCCATACTAATTTACAATTTTCCTAGCAAGTTTTGTCAAACAGTGAGTTCTTATCCCAAAAGCTGGAACCCATAAACTTTTGACAGACCCACAGATGAACTGACAGTCTGCCTTTACCTAAGATCCTGTGTTACAGGCTATAATCATACATGTTATAGCTACGAGTTTAAAATGTGCAAATCAAGCCAGAGCTGCTGAGTAAATGGCTAGTTGCTGACATGTTCTATGCAGAGAGCAGAGCATTGTTTTTGTTGTTCTTTATTTTCCTTTTTGTTTTTAATTGCAACTTCTTGTTTTTCTCTTAATCTTTATTGGTTGTTTCCACTATTTTTGCCCTTCTTAGAAAACAAGATCCTAATGCTAAATAGATCATCTATCTCTATCCCTTGCCACTATTTTGAATTCAGTTACTCATACTGTCATAGAACTGCTAAGAAACAGCTTGGGAAGGAATTATTTGTGCCTATATATTTCTAAATATATGAACAAGAAGTTCTCTGGAAATTGTTTCATAAAAATATTTATTTTACCATCTGGAAGAAAATATCTCGGCCTACATCAGTTTAGAAGTGTGATTGACCATTGATAACCCATATAATCTTTTTTATGGAAATTTTAATTTTTCAAGATATATTTACATTGATAATCTCATATTTTACCAACAAGAGAATATTAGCTTGCCATTTTACAATTAGCAAAGCATAATATAATGCAAAGAGCTCTGGACAGGGAGCTCAGAGAGACATCTTATATACATCAAATACGGTCTTGGAAAGTTCACTTAGTCTGTTTTTTTGCCTGTAAAAGCCAGAATAATAATATCTAAATTAGCTGTCACCTGATTGTTGTGAGGTCCAGATGAGATCTACCAACCTTTAAGCACAACATAAATTGGAGTTACTATTAAGTGGAAGTTAGAGGTGAAGTGGTTCATCCATTTTCTAGATTTGGCTCAAGATCTTTGAACACAAGAGAGTTCTAGTGCTTTCTAGGAGAGCCAGCTCTGTGCCAATTAATTGTGGTATCATTGATTTGAATTAAAGCATTAAGACCATACTTATCAAGTCTGAAGGTGATATAAATTTGGAAAATTGCATGGCAGGATAAAATAGGAGGTCAAATCTAATCGGATGAAATTTTAAAATGATTACTGTAAAGTTTTACCTTCAGGTTAAAGAAAGATCAACCCCATAATTACCGGGCCCTAGAATTTCTAGCAAACAGTTATTTTTTGGGAAAACATCTGTATGAGATTTTACTGTACTGTAACTTCATTAATTAACCATGTACATGGCAGCAAGAAAGCTAATTTAATTTTAGTCACCAATTAGAGACCTGGTTTCTGGGATTGTAGAAGATATAGTCCCACTGTATACTGCCCTAGAAAGCATATATTTGTTATGTATTATTCCATCCTTTATTTAATAGGGTATAAAAGTTGATGATAATAAGCTGAAAGGAACCCAGAGGAATATTGTCAGGATGGCAAGAGGCTTCAAGATGCTATCATAAGTGATGGAAAGAAGTAAGAGATATTTAACCTGACAAATTAAAGACTTTAAGGAGTTGAGATACACTGTGTCTTTAAGTATTTGAAAGTTTGTCTCATGGAGGAAAAATTATATTTGGTATACTAGCTTTATATTAGCTTTTGGTATACAAGCTTTAATGAAGAAATTAGAACTGCTCTAATATGGAATAGACTGCTGCAGAAAGAATTGCTTTGTTATTACTAGAGGTGAATAAAGATACAATAATAACATTAAATATGTTGAAAAGGGATTTTATGCAGATTTGGATTGGACTCCATATCCTTTCTAAATCGGAGATATTTAAGATTTTTATCATCTTCTGAATTATATTTTTTCTGCCACTTATTGATTGGATATTTTCATGTGTCATATTCTCCACACAACTCTACAATGTCCTATGAATCAACTAAAATTTTGATCCCTAATATATTGTAGTCTTTTGTAAATTTCAGTCACATTGAATCATTGAAATTTTACATCTAACTAAAGAGATGCATTTATGCTTCAGGAATTTTGGGGATGATTGAAATAAATTATCAACATTCCAAATGAAACACTTTATACTCTCCTTTTCTTATTCAATTTGGCAGCTTATTCATTTTGTAATATATTTACAAAGTAATATATTTATTGGACCAGCTTGAGAGGCTGACCATTCAATTGTACGTTATATCCTGTACAACTAATGCTTACTTATTCACTTATTTTTTTTTCTTTGTGTAGATTATTAGAGCTAACTCTTGTGGGTTGTGGATCTCAACTAGAAGACTCTGAGGTTTAATGCCATCATAATTTTTTTTTAAAAGCAACTAGATATAATTTGATAACTTTCTCATAGATTATTGGAAATAAGTATTTATTATTTAATCTACCCCTAGTTTACTCCATGGTTGGGAAAAACACATTTTATTTTAATTTTTTGATATTTTTGGAGTCTAATTAAATTAATCCCCTCTCAAAATGGCTTTAAAACTTCAGAATAGATTAGGATCCAAAGTACTTACTTCTTTTATTCTTCAGTAAATAAATTTTCTTTAACTCCACTACAAATGTACTATTTACCTACAAACTCAGAGTTATAAACAAAAACAATGCTTTACCATTTACTCTGTCTTTGTTTCTTTCCTTAAATAATTTGTCAGTTCCTTGGCTCTGTCTTCATTTGTCGCTAAAATCCTCATCCAACTTTAATCACGCCAGCAGATTATATACCTCTCCCTAGGAAGAACTTCTCTTTACTACTAATTTCTCTCATGCTGAGATCTGTATTTAACTTTCCATATCATCCTCCCTTATATTTGAATTATTGTTGTTGTTGTTTTTTCCCTCTACCGGGATCACAATGGTAGGAACATGTCCTCATAGTCAGGCTCCTCCAACAGAGTGTTAACAAACTTTACCTTCAATACATGTGAGAATTCATCTCTTAAAAGATACTTTAAGATTTATAAAGCACTTTCTAAACAGGTAAATTCTTCAAGTAATACGTTTTCCCTTTGTTAAAGATGGGAAGTGAATCTTTGAGAGAAAATATGTAGCTTATCAATAATCACTTGGAAAATAGGTATCTGAGGTGAGACTCAAGTACAGTTTTTCAACTGTCAAAACAAATAAACTTGATCTAGGTAGCATCTTCCGAACAGAAACTTTCCACTGTTGGACATCTTGTTATTTATTTATATATCATTATGTTATATGTATTGATATTATCTAGAGTAAACTCCATGGGGCATATTTGGTAATGGGCCCCTTTATGTGCCATGTGTAGTATCTTGGGAGGTAGCTCTCTTATCAGGAGAATTATAGCTTAGTCTTTCTAGAGATCTAAATGTTCTGGCTCAGTGCTAAATGGCTTGGTACTTTGGGATGAGGAAGGAATCCACTTTCTGGTCATTATAGGAGAAAAATCTGCCCACTCATTAAACATTAAAAAGAAGCACCTCAATTCACCTGTGTTTTGTTCCTTTCTCTATACAAATATGTGGCATATAACTCCCTTTCCAGAACTACCCATGACAAAGAAACTTAAGTGTTTCTTTCAAGTATGACCATTGTAAAAATTATTAAAAGAAAAATACATGTAATTACTATGTTCACTCAGCAACCATTTCTACTCAGCTATAACTTGATTTAAATCAGGTGCAAGTGTAAATAAGAAAAAATTTACCAAACATCACTCAAATATGATGATTTCTCTTTAATTACAACAACAACAACAACAACAACAAAATTCAAACTATTCTGCCTTTTGTAACACTCTCTTAGACTTTACAACAGAATCCAATAATGCAGGATAATAAATATTTATTTTACGTAGATATAGCTTAAAGGTTGATTAGGCAAATAATGAAGAAATATTTTTAAATAGCCTACAATTAATTTAAACCTTACTGTATTTAATAGGTGAAAATTCATTGAGATATACATTGAAACAACAACAACAAAGGAAATGGAAGAATTAAGTTTAGTCCAGGTTTTATGTAATTATATAAGTACTGTTCTCTGTGAAAGAAAAGACATATTAATTGCTGACAAAGATAATAAAAATGAATTTAATGTGCCAGCAGAATTGGAGTTTGTTAAGTTGTTAAAAATGTTACATAGATGAAATCTCTTTAAACGTAAAAGAAAGATCATTGAACTTGCTAAATGAATATTTTTATTAACGGCAAAAAATCTATAATTTTTTCTAACTGGTAAAATATATATTAAAGTTTAAGTTATGTTCATATTCTAAAAATTTAAAATGATGATTTTCATATGATATGAAAATGAGTAAGATATTGAACTACTAGAAAGTGACCATACTAATATATTTTTCTTCTTATATCCCAAATATTTTAATTCCTGTATATAATGAACATGAAAAACAACAACAAAAACAGTTTTTGAGAAGTTCTAAATATAGAATGATTTATGAAATATGAAATTAATTTTGAGGCAAATATCAGGCCTTAAATATGTTCAAGTATACCTTTATAAGATTCAAGAATTATTGCCTGTTAACATTATTAAATAGCTAAATAATTCAATATTTTAATACACTACAGGTTAAATAAATTCAATAGTATAATAGCAATTTTTTTTTTTAAAAAGGGAATGCTTTTTTCTTTGATTCAGTTTGTTTAACTTAATTCTTGAAATTCTTTAAGGTAGAACTTTCCAATTATAAATACTCACATCATGGATAAGTATTAAAAAGTTTATCTCTAATGTTCTTTTTTTTAAGTTAAAAAGGACTTAGCTATTAGATTTAGACCTCAAGAAGGAAAGGGATTTATCTATGGTTACTCAACTCTGAGGCAAAACTTAATCCCCCTATTCATTATGCATCATCCTCTCAAATATAATCATGGGACCAAATGCTTTGAAAGAATATGTAATCTTTGTGTCAAACATAATAACATGAGTAATATATCTTCTGTGTGAACAGGCTGAGGATCTGACATGATTTTTATAAAACATCAGAATATTATCTATAGTCACCAGTGAATCAAGAATATTTGTGTAGTAGGAGCCCAGAAAATCTGAGCACACTTTTAAGCTTGGAACTCTGTGTACTTGAATTGTTTGAGATTCCCAGGACAGAATTAAAGTTCATCAGCTATTCTTATTCACCTTTTCATCAATAAAATAAAAAAACTAGAAAATGCAAAATATATCTACATCAATATCTTTCTCATCCTTCTTATTCCATCATCTCCAAAGAAAAAATCTTCTACATTGAGTATTAGTTTTAAATGATCTCCAAACTATAGCATTCCTATTTAGATCTGAATTGAAGAAATTTGATCTTGTTTTAAGGCATTCTGAAACTTCCTTTCATTCTCCTCCCATTACCATTTTTTTTTCTCTTCTGCCTTAGTATAGAGTTTCTTTTAGTATGAGTAAGGGATAGAAATGAGTTGTCTGTAATTTATTTTCTTGTGCACAAAGAAAATGGAGCCACAATACAATCTCAAGATTCTCTTAATTAGAAATTCAGACTTCTTTCTAGCGTATTATATTGCTAAGTCAAAAAGTCCTATTTTGGTAGTCAGGAGACTAGGATTTCACTCTTCAACAAATGAGCCATATGATCTTGGAAAAATCTTCATTAAATATCTATAATCTTTTCCACATAATTCAAAGGATTCCTTGCAACTATAATTTCTTTTTGAATAGCTTTTACTCTTCTACCTCTCTATCAAAGTATCCAAGTTTTCTTTTTCCTATCATCATATAGACAAAGGCAGTAATGAAATAATAATAACTCCAAAATAAAGATAATTTTTAATATTTAATATTTCCAAAGATTTAATGCTACAAATTTCAAATCATGTACTATTAGAACTGGCAGAAATCTTGGAATCATAGAAATGAGAAGTAAAAGTGAGCTATGACATATCATGGAAAGAGAACAACAAAGGTCACATAATTTTCATAGCCCTAATATTTAATATGATATCTATGACTTTAGTCATAAGTTAATATATGTTTAATGTTAAATCATTAACTCAATTTCTTTCTTGACTATGGACAGCCACTAGGAGGATGGTCAAAAATTGAATGTCCTATTCCTGGTCCTTCTCAGCCCTTAAATACCCTATTACAATTACATCATTACAGCATATTGATTATGTATGAACTAGAGAACCATTACATCACCATGAATACATCAGTATATGCATACTAGAGAACCATCATCTCATCAACTCCACTGAGTCAACACCTCATTGCAAGTATCTTTGTTTCAAGTATACTTCTCCAAAATTCTAGCCCCCCATACCATGGCATACTTAAAGAATAGCTAAACAAAAGTTGTTTTGTGCATAAAGTGCAGCATTATTGTTTTATAAGATATAACAAATATGAATAGGTTAAATTATTTGTGAAGTCTTGTATGGACTGAAGTAGCATGGAATTAGCAAAGTCATGAGAACAATTTAATTGATTACCTCGATTATTATAACATAAAACAAGACAAACATTTCAGAACTGTAATCAGTGCAACATTGCTAACTGTGGGAAAGCTCCTCTGTCTCTCTTTCCTCATTTATCAAATAGGTATGATAATGACACCTACTTCACAGAGTTGTTATGTAAGGGAAATTAAATTTGAAAAATGAATGCTCCCCTTGAAATACTATAAATGTCCTAGCTACTGTTACTGACTATAGGCCTTCTCTCTTCTTTTTATCATGTGTTCACTGATTTTTGTAAAGTTCAAAATCATCATCATTTAAAAAGCAAAAAAACCCAAGTCAAGAAAAAAATATTAGTTGAAGAGGGATTTTTTTTCCCTTATAGGTATAAAAGCAATTTTTTTTTTTTACTTCTAATCTTTGTTTCATCTACATTTGAAATAATCTTCCCATATGTGGGAAAAATAATAGACTATGTTTATAAAATTTGCAAGTGGGGATAATGAATGTGAAAATTAACAAATTAGATTTCAGATTTGCATAAGTGCTGAATGGAATTTATTTACATTAAAACATCTGGTTACCTGGGTCTCACTTGATGTGATTCTGCAAATTACTAATTTACTGCTAATAGCTGTCTCAGATTCTGTTTTGCCATTGGAATATCAATTTATTCAATTATCATTTGAGAAAGGGGCTAAGTATATAGGAAAATATTTGGAAATTTCAGTAAAATGTTGACAATTTTTTAATGCGTTTTGGTCAAATACCATTAAGTTATCATTGATCTTCCCATTTTTTTAAAAAAATGAAATCCTCTTCTCCCAATTGTTAATATAATGAACTTTCAAGTGGGATTATAAATGTTTCAAGCAATTCCACTGGAAGCTTTTTAAAAACCAAGAAGAAAAAAAAATCCTGTGTAAACATTTAAAGGAAAGCTATGTCAAGTTTTCTTAGCAGTATAAGTTTTTAAATGATCTTTCTTCCTGGAAAGAATAGATAAAATATTATCCTTGCCAAACCAATGTTTTTACAGAAATCTTTTAGATGTCCTAAAAATACTAATGGACAAAGTAAGCATAGTTAACAAATGTATATCCTTCTCTTCTATCCCAAAGAATCTAGGTTATTCTTGGTTCTCCTTAGTAAATTTTTATTTGTTTTATTCCTTATCCTATTTTTCCTGTGGTTTTTTGTTTGTTTGTTTTTGTTTTTGTTTTTTTGGTCACATAAGCTTTTTAAAGAAGTTGAGTTTTCCCTTATCAAAGGAATCCCTGAAGAACATAGGTCTTTTTGTTTTGTTTTGTTTTTGTATTTTTTTCCAATTATATGCATGATATAAAAGGGCAGAGAAGAGGAAGTAAATAGAACAATGAAAATGAATCCATTAAACCTCAACAGAAAGTGTTTGCCTGTTTAGAGATAAAAAAGAATTCATGATGCAGTTTGAACTGTCTTTGGATGACTTTTTATTGTTGGAGGGGTGGAGGGAGGGGGAACATCTGAAATGGGAAGATCATGAGGACTAATTAGAATGAGTGTGAAATTTTTGAAACCTTGGAATTTTTTTCTGGATTTTTATAATTGACTTGTATGGAGGAATTAGGTTGTAGAACATCATTTTTTTTTTTTAACTAAGCTTTGTAGATTTTTTTCTTTTGAGTCATAAAAGTTGTCTTACAACAACCAGTGGCTTTCCCTCTTTTGAATTTGAGGAATACTGTAGTTTCTTCAGAAGTACTTAAAGTCTGAATTCTATGTATACCTTTATTATTCTGAAATTTTCATTTTGTACAAGAATTTATGTATCATAAACAAATTCATTTATGCACATTTAGTATGACAAGAAGTTAAATTGCTATAGTAAAGGTATGTATATAGAGAAAGAAAATTGATCTAACCTCCAAAATTGTTTATCAATCTTGAATTTATACATGTGTCTAAATATAGATGGAAATTTGCTTATTGTTTCTAGTAATCTAATGATGTTGGTGGAACTAAATTATTGAAAATGTTTTTAGGGATTTTACTGATCCAATTTTTGAAATATGGGTACATATTAGCTTGTTTCTCTGTGATAGCTTTGTCTGTTTAAATTTATTTATCCTGTTTGATAGAATTGGATGAAGAGGGTGCTGATCTTTAAATAGTCTGTACTAAAAAAGAAAATAAAAGAATTATTTTAAAGTAGAATTAAACTCAGCACTGAAAGATGCTTTGATAGCAGTAATGAAAAAGGTACTAACATGCCCTCAAAAATTTTACAGTCAAGTAAATTGTATAAACATTCTTTTTTCTTATTCTTTACTCAAAGTATAGTTTCATAGGTTTATGGGGTTTCAAATAAAAGGAAACTTTGAGCTCACTTAATGCAAGTTCATACTTTATAGAGGGTTCAGCCAACAAAAATGAAGTTCAAGATTTCACCAATAGTTAATTATATAGGAACAAGATTAAAATCCAGATAATCTGACTTCAAATCCAATGTTTTTTATTCTTGGATGAAATATTTGTAATTGTTTTTTGAGAAATTTTCCTCATTATTGTTCTTTAGATCAAAAGATAAAGTTGGGGCACCTAGATGGCTCAGTGGATAGAGTACCATCCCTGCAGTCAGGGGAACCTGAATTCAAATCTGGCCTCAGACATTTAATATTTCTTAGCTGTGTGATCCTGGGCAAGTCACTTAACCCCAACTGTCTCAGCAAAATAAATAAATAAATAAAGATCATTAAACAACATTTTGTGGAGTTCCATTGTTTTAAATAAATCATTTGTCTTAATTAAAGGCCAAAGTCTGAGTTAGTTCAGTCTTGTGAAATTTGGGTCCCTTCCTTGCCTCATCCCTTTTAGAATTCTTCTTCCTTTTTTTTTTTCTCTTCCCTTTCAACATTCTCTCTCCTTCTCCTTCAGTTTGTTGTATAAACATCACAAGAGACAAACATCATTTGAGACAAGTTTCAAGGACTAGCATTCAGCAGTATAAATGTATAGAGGAATAGATGCTGGTATTTAACAGTTTTTCTGTACCTTCTTCTCTGCCAAGCCTAGATATCCTTAAATGGAATATAAACTCTTTAAGAGCAAAGATCGTTAACTTTTTGTATTTTAACTTTCAGGATCTAGCACAGGAATTATAGTATTGATTTGAATTGAATTCCTTACACCAAAACATTAACTACCTTCTAAGGATGGCACAATTATTATAAGAAGGAACCTAATTCATCCTCACTTCCTTGACTTAAATCTAATTAGGGACTTTAAAGATTAAAATGTCTTCTAGAGGCAAAGTGATTGTTGGTGAAAGAAGAAAATTGAGGAGTGGGGATAACGTCAATGTGGGTGCATGATGGCAGGCACAAAAAGTTGGAGTTCTGTCATGTAAAGAATTCACAATGGTCATTCTCTTTGACAAAAGGTAGCTTTATTTAGAGAAGAAGTTATAGACAAAATGAAGTGATGCACTAGACACCAGGAATGGTAAATATGAAAAAGAGTAGGAAAGTATATGAAAGACAAGTTCCTCGATGGAACTCACAATTACCCAGTGGAAAGAGAGCACCCCATATAATTGGGGCATGCCCTTAGCTAGCAGCTTAAATCCTGAAAGGGACTTAGCACCCTTAAAGAATGAAGAGACAAAGAAGAGAAGTGGGGTTGGGAAGCATAATGGGGGAGAGGTAAGTAGAAAAATATCATGAGGCAGAGTGACATGGTAGACTGACCAAAAGTAGCTCAGCAGCTGTGGGATGGCCCATAGGTAGGTTGTATAGGGAAAATTTAACCTCAGGGACATAACCAGGATTTCTGACAGTACATGACAAGGTTTGACTGTTTGAGACCTCTACAGAGAATATATCTCAGAGGTTTGAAATAATTTCAATTTCAGACTGTACAACTTCCCCAGAGGGTAGGACCATGGAGTTAAATTAATCTCTATCAGTGACCTTTCTCTGCTTGCCTCAAGTATCAATTTTTTAGTTTCTCTCTGTCCAACACACCATTCAGGACCTCAACAACATGACTTTTAAAAAATATACTCTTAATTGTGCATTTAGTATAATTGTACATCAAGTATAAAAGTATACACACACAAAAAAAGAGAAATTGTGAAGTTCAGGCTAGCTCCCTGGAGGCCTCAGGGTCAGCCAGAATCAGGAGAAGCAAAAGTCCTTGATCTTTAGGGGAAGAAGTGAAGGAGATGAACAAAACTGCCAGGAGTTTTGCCAAGGATCCCTCCTTGATTCTAGAGTTCAGAAACTCCACACTTTTCTTCTCTCCATCTTGTGGCCAAGTGAAGTATGGCTTGTTTTTCCCCCACCCTCTATCCTTGCATATTACCTATATACACCAAACATTGAGTAAGTATTGAACAGTGAGAAGGGCCAATCTTCCAAACATATGTTAGTAGTTATTGTTTCATATAGAATAGGTAATTAGCCTTAAGTGCTGGGTGGTCTGATTCAAGCACAACTTTTAAGAATTTCAGCCCTTTACATCTCCAACTTTCTTTTGTTTTAGAACTCAGGTGGTCAAGCCATTCCTGACTTCCCAGGAAGGTGAGAACCCCAAAAAGGAAGTGATCACGCCCTCCCTGACTTATCAGGAAAGGTGAAAACACCAAAAAGGAGGTTATCATGCTCCCCCTGACTTCTCAAGAAGAGAGATGAAAAACACCAAAGGGAAGTAGGGAGTCAAACCATATATTGTTAGCGGGTTTCTGAGCTGAAGGGTCTTACTAGAAACAGGTATGCACAAACCCATCAGCATGGGAGGTATTACACAAGCACATAGCAATAAAGCATGGGCCATTAGTGATGACTCTCCCACAGGCAGTGCCAGCTCAATGTGGTATAACAAACATGAATTGTACATGCAAGTAGTTATATAATAAACAATATAAATCAACATGGTGTGGTAAAAGATTTCCAGAAGTCCTAGGAGGGTATATAAACAACAATCACATATACACCTCTTTCATCAGCCAAGAGATAGTCCAAAACCAATCTATTTTCCATTACTTCCCATGTCAGGGAATCTAATGATCCCTGCAAATTTTTGAAGTCCTGCAACAATCTTATCATGTCTCAGAGAATCCAATGATTCCTGAGGGTTTTGAAGTCCTACAACAATCTTGTCATGTCTCAGAGATTCCAATGATTCCTGAGGATTTTGAAGTCCAACAAGTTTTGATGCCCATGAGTCAAATGCCATAACTGCCATGTTCTTTCAGTGGTGGGCACAGTCAGCAACAGAAACCCGATGTTTCTTGGGTCTTTTCTTTCATTTCAAGGGTCTGCTCCGTCTCTCTCTGATGGACAAGGTGAATACGGCTCATTGGCACCCATCTGATTACTTCTCCATTGGTGGGGATACAAGCAAACCCTCTCCCTCAATCAGTTAACCTATCTGGTTCCTTCCATTCACCACTTTCTGGATCTCTCCACAATACCTGGTGACTATCTAAAGATAGTGGAGCTGCTCACATTGGACACTGCCCTTCTGGTGGGTTATAAAACCTGTCTGCTGGAGCCAGTGCATCTCTGTCAAAAATCAAGAAGTTAATAGTATAGAGAACTAAATTTAGAAGTTCTCTAGGGTTACCTGTGGCTCCCCCTTTCTTTTGCTTTTGGAGGAGTGTCTTAATGTCTCTGTTTCTCCTCTCTACTATTGCCTGGTGATATCACTGCCCCTCCACTCCTCCTCCTACCTCCATTCTGGAAGGTGAAGTTGATAGTGGGGGAGGAGGGTATCAAGGATCTGCTCTGGTGTGGGTGTAGTTAAAGCTGGGCCCTGAAAGTGAGAATCAAAGTGCCCTTCAAGCTCACTTAAGTCCTCATGCCTTCTGGGGAAATTGCCATTAATCTGTCCTATGTCTTCCTCTTTTTCCTCATACTTCCTCATTTGGCTGTTCTTAAAAATTGGTAAGGAGAATCTTATCAGTATAGATCAGCTTCTTCTTTGCAATCTCAGAGAACTTTGTGGAATACTGAATGGTTAAGTGACTTATGGGGGTTCTAAGAAGTACATGTGTGTCAAATATGAACATTGAACTTCAGTCTTCCTAATTTCAAAACCTTATTTAATATGATTTTCTGCCCCACCCTACTTATAGAAAAGATCTTTAAGCCCATCTAGTCCAATTTGTTTTTTTATGGATAAGTAATATTCCACATATCATGGACTACTTTTTTGTTCCTCAGACAGCATTGCATTTCTTGTTTGCATTCAATTGGAATCAATATCCTTTATGCCTGGAATATATTCCCTCCTTATACCTTTCTGAAAATCCTTCTGTTCTTTCAAATTTTAGCTCGAGTGCTAGTTCTGTAATTTCTTCCCTAATTCTCCAAGTGTTGACTTCAATCCTTCCTCAAATAACTTTTATAATTCTTATTCAATTATGTGTCCCTTTCAGTTTTTCTAACCCTACTACACTATAGCTCCTTTGAGAACTGGAACCTTTATTTTTTATCTGGAAATTTCAATACCCTAAGTTTAGGTTTTCTTGATGCCACATAAATTTTCTACATACTATACCACACCACTACCATTATATTTCTAAAGGTCAGTAAAAAAAAGCCTATTGAAAGTATATGTAAATGAAAGATGGCTAGCACATAATCATAATGTGTGTTGTACAGGAACTAATGATATGTAACTACTAACTTTTGAGAAAGTTTCATTAAAAAGGAGGAGTCCAATTGTAATCCTAAAAGATGAAAAGAAAGTTAAATATCTGATAAACTGAATATCGATGTAAATTTCATGTCAGAAAATACTAGGCTGAAATACAGGTAGATATTTAGATTTGATTCAGAAAGCACAAATAGAGATTTACAAAGGAGGGGAAAATAGGTTAAGCAAAAAATAGAGAGGAAATTATTGTGTCTTTTCTAATTTTACTACAGCCAAAGTCCAAGCAAATGAATTATTCAATCGAACTAGGGGCAAAAAAATACAATGATTTTAGGTACCCCTGGGGAAGAAGAAGTAACAGCAGTGGACATTGAGATATGGAAAAGATAAGGGTGGGGGAAAGATGGTTCGGATCTTGAAAAAATGGCTATAGTGTATAATGATGAAAAAATTGGTGATAATGCATTGAGGACAAGAATTGATGGAGTTGAAATAAGTTTTAGAGATAGTACTCTTCTGAAATATTTTTATCTTTCCATTCCTTTTTGAATTTTGAAGGAAAATAAAATTCTTCTTCTTAAGGGCATGCATTATATTTAATATATTTCATGAAGTCATATCAGTTGCAAAGTATTTGTTACCCAGCTTTTGCAACTTGTAAGGTTTCCTTTACCCAGTTTTGTAATTCTGGACAGCTAGGTTTTACACTAGATAGGGTCCCAAGCCTGGAGTCAAAAAGACATAAATTCAAATATTTGTCCTTATTGAGTTGTTTTAGGGTATCTGAGTCTTTGTGACCATGAGGAGAGGACCATGATGAGAGTCAGAGAGAAAAAAATATCAGAAACGGGGAGTAAGAAATTGACTAAGTAGTCGAGATCATTTAACCCCTTCAAAGGACAGCATAGTTTGATCTTAGATATGAGGCAGTGTGGTAGAATGAAAAGAGCCCTTACACGAAAAGGTTCTGAGTTTTGAACTGCCTTTATACTTTTGTGTGCTGTGACAAAAGCTTTTCTGAGTCTTGATTTCCTTATCTACAAGATGATAGAATGTTACTAGATGTTTTTGGCATTTGGTTTACATTAGAAAAGAAAATGACTTCTATCTCTAGAAGTATGATCCTACAATCTGGCAAGATTTATATGCACATCAAAAGCCTGCTATTATTTTCAAGATATTAAAAATGAGGAAGATATCATAAATAATATATCACAATGTGATATTTTTAAATTACATAACAAAAAGACTGTTCCATTTATATAATTATTTGTCAATTTGTTGCTACTGAGAAATTAGAAAACATTCTTACCTCAGAATTTTTTTTTTTCACTTTAAAAAGAAAGTGTTTCATCCGTGAGCAAAACAAACTAGAAGAGGGAATGTGAAGGAAAGACATTTGATTCATGAGACTCATTTTTTTTTCCCAGAGGATAAAAATAGATGAGATGAAAACACTTTAACTTAACACCTGCATTTTAAATATGTTTTTATTCTTTTAGAACCTGAAATGATTTAGTCACAAAACTAAAGGTCTTATTTGCACATTGATGGACAGATGGTACTTTCTGGCAAAAGGCCTACTGAAATATGGTGCCATATGCACTAGACAGGTTTAATGAAAGAAGGAAAAATTTTGTTGTAGGGAATTTTAAAATTATTTAATCAGTCACATTTCTCTTTGAAATTTAATTTTCAAAAGATTTTTACCAGTAAATATGTTTATTCTGATATTTTGTGATGATCAAAAAATTGTGAAATTTATCCTAGTTGATTAAAATATAAGAAAATTAAATATTAAATTTATTAATTTTAAAAATACATTTTTATAAATCCCTTCTGCATTTTTCATGACCACTTGCAGGCTACTACTTTAATATAGAGACATAATTAACTCAGTCTCTTTCTATTTCCATGATCAACCATTTTTCCTTTATGACTCATCTATCCCCTTCCCCTCCCCCCCAATTTCTATGCTACTCTATGGAACTCTCAAAGACTACATATCATTGATATATAAGGGGGGAGAGTTTTCATCAGAGTAGTTCCTGACACTAATGAAATAATAGAACCAGATAAGACATTATATGGATTATTCCATGTTTTGGTAGACATGGAAAACAATTTTAAAAGACAACAAACATCCCTGATGTAATTGTGCAAAATAGGAATCAGGTCAGAGTTGAGCAGAGGGCAGGATTTTGAATGAGGTAGAACTGCGTTCAAATTTTTTGATACTACCTACATAGATAGGAGACCAGAATAAATTACTTTACAACTGTATGTGTTAGACAACACCCTAAGATTCATTTATATTAAGTTATAGCCATTAAGGATCTAAACTTAGGAAAAGTTTAACAATTGCAACAACCATCTCTGAAAATAAATGATAAAAATAAACCAAAGAAATCAGAATAGGATATCTAATGGCAAATATTTTGTTTTTCTTTTGTTAATATTAAAACATAGGAGAATGGGAAATTATTGTGATACTAATAAAAGAAAAGCTCTATTGCCTATTTTGGCCTCCTGGGTTAACTTTTCTTTCTTTTCACCTAATGAAGATATTTAAATTCTTCCTATCTAAATCCTAATGTTTATGTATGCAGATACATGTGTCAATGTATGTTTATACATATTTTACAAGCTCCTTTTTTATCTTTAAGATGCTTAATGATGCAAAATGCTAATCCTGTATTGTGGGAATATATGTGCAAAAAATAAAACAGAGGAGAAAATAATTTCCCAAATAATGTTTACATTAGAAAAGCATACCAAAAAATAGCATAAGCTTGTGACAATGGCATGAAGTTAGCAGAGAAGAAAACAAGTTTCATGTTAATACAACTGACTTTTATAAGGATGGGTTTCTCTTCCCAGCTCCAGTGCTTATTATTCATGTGATTTTGGGTAGGTGTGTCTGGCTCTTAGTTTCCTTATCCATAAATCAAGGCCTTGAGCTAGATGTTTTCTAGGACTCCTTCAGGTTTTTTTTTTAAATAATCCTAACTTGTGCTAGATGCCTTATGAAATTAATTAAATGGTATCAGATCAGAGGGATGCAAATACCTGCAAGTTAGAACTTGGAAGATTATTATTAAAAGCTGGTTGTTATACCTGGACATATGAAGTAATATTTGACTCTGATTTCTCCTGAGTCATGGTTTGTTTTATTGTTGTTGCTGTCTTTAGCTCTCATGAATTAACTGAATTGTGACCTACATATCTTTAAACAAATTAATTTCATGCTGTAAATATAAAACTGAAATCTAAAATAATCTCCACATACTAAAGAATATCTTCATTCTATCACCACCTTTTTTACTCAGAAGCTTGCTATGTTGTTAGGATTCTTACAAGGCGCTAAGTCACTGGGATGGATATAATTACCTAATTTAGCATAGCATTTAACAATTCTCTAGTTTAGTAATGTACTTACTAGAATTCCATGAGATTCACACCTTTAAGAGAGCATGCTTTTAAGGAGCTCCCACAAGCCCAGGGAGTACCCACAAGCCCACTTTCTGGTTGGAGGAGTCAAGATTTCATTCCAACTACGACATTTGTGCTAGCTGGAGACATTGGGAAGACAAGAGGCTGGAGGCTGAAGGACAAACCTTTGGATTTGGACAAGAGCTCTCGGGGAATCAAAGAGAGAAGAGGCCTCCAGAAAACTAGCTGAACCCCAAGTGAAGAAGATAAGATTTGGAAAGAGACAGTAAAGGATTTTAAATCCTAGCTGTATTTTGGTGATTATTGGAACTGAACTGAAACTAAAGCTACCTCCAGAAGCTCCCCAAGAAACCTCCTCCCAGAGAATGATTACAATTTAGAGAAACAGAACTCTACGCTATGTGTCTGACAGTTGGAGATAAAATTGGAGCTAAGCATTGGAGATAGAAATAAATGCAAAAACAATTCTTATACTTGAAGAACTCACATTCCAATAGGGAAGACAGTGTGTAAATGATTCAAAATTTACAAAATATATAGAGTAGATAAAAGGTAACCTTAGAGAGGAAAATATTAGCAGCTGGGAAGGATCTCCTACTAAAGATAGAATTTCAACTGAAACTTGAGGATGACAGGAAAAGTAATGTAAGAGATATGAACATTCCAATCAGCAAGTACAAAGGCATGGAGTCAGAAGATTTCCTGAGACTGGCACTCCTGTTTACTTTGTCATCCTTTCCCCAGGCAAAAAAAAAAAAAATATATATATATATATATATACACATATACATGTATGTATATAGATAGATTTTATGTGAGGAGCAGCTAATTATTCAATGTGACTCAGTTGTACAGTACATTGTGGATAGTAAATAATGTGTAAGATTACTATAAAGATAAAAATGAGCCAGGTTGAAAAAAAAGGCATTGTATTCAATCCTGAAGTTAATGGAGAGCCAACAACAGATAATAGAGAGCCAGAAAGCAGGGAAAATTCCAAGTCTGTGCTATAGGAAAATTACTCTGACAATTTAGTGAACAAATGAACTGCAGTGGGAAGATACTTAAAGAAGGGAGGCCAATTGGAAGACTATTTCAGGTATAAGTTGACAAGGGCTATATCCACAATAGGATAAATGGAACTGTGTAAATAGAATGAAGGGTAAATATATTAGAAACTTTGTAAACATAAAAAGAGACTTTGCAGCATATTGGATAGGTTGAGTAATTGAGTGAAAAACTGAAAATGATATTGGATCAATGTTACCTAGCCTGGTGAATAGAGGGATGATGAGACCTTCAATAATATGACAATTAAAAAGAGGAGAGTTTGTAAGGGAAGATAGTAAGTCCTGTTTTAGATGTGTTGAGTTTGAGATGTCTGTAGGACATTTCATTCAAAAGAATGTCTAATAAATAAGTGGTGATGCAAGATGAATTCAGAAGAATGGTAAAGCCTGAAAAAATACTTTTAATGTTTTGTTTAACTTCACGTGTGATTTCTCAATAGGGGCTGTGGGTTAGGATAGGGAAAAGAATCTGGAACAGATTTTTGGAATGCAAAAGTTTTAAAAACAAATGTTAAAAATTTTTATTAAATGAAGTGAAAAATGATACATTTTAAAATAAATGCATGTTGTAAGAGAAGATCTTTTCACCTTTTAATGAATGTTTTGCATTCATACTTATTATTCATAAGAAAAATGTATTTGAGTATTACGTTAATAATTTTGATCAATGAATTCACGGAGGGCCATGGGATTACTAAATGAAAAAGTATAGAAAAAAGGAGAAAGGACAACCTTTGTTGATAGATAGTTGGTTTAATCCGTAAGAAGATCTGCAAGATAGACTAAAAAGTAGTGAGACAGCTAGGTGGAGAGCAGTTTCATAAAAAATATAGATGAGAGAATATCCAGGAGAAGAAGATGATGGACAGTGTAAAAGGCTGTAAAAAAGTAAAAGAAGAATGAACATTGAGAAAAAGTCTTAACTTGACACCTAAGGGATGATTGATAACTTTGGAAAGCCATTTCTGTTGAATTATAAAGTAGGAAGAAAGACTATAAGTACTTAAAAGTGAGTTTGAGGAAAGGAAATGAAGACACTGATTGTACATAGCATTCACAGAGAGTAGTGTAGATGTTTTTGATCAAGTAAGGGGTTTTTAATGGTGAGGAAAATTTCTAGTCAGCCAATAAATAAAGAGAAGAAAAGTTAATGGAAAAATTATGGGGGGAATATGCTAGAAAAATAGGTTGGAATTTCATAAAATCCTGTAGAATACTTTGCCTTGGTAAGCAAAGGATTCCCTACCTCAAGTGAAACATAAACGATGAGATTTTGGTGAGCGATATCTGAATGATTTAATGAGAAAGAGAAGGAAAGAAGTCGAATAGCCTGATTATTTTGGAAAAGAGGAAAAATGAGTCAAGACCCTCATCTGAGAAAGGGATAGAGGGATACTATAGATTTGATGAGGACTGAAGAGATTTAGTGATTGTAAAATATGTTTATTAGGAAGATGCAAAAGAATTGCCTTGATGTCAAAAGCCCAGTTAAGATGATACAACATAAATTTGAATTGGACCCAGTAAGCATCTTTATGTTATATCCATTCAGCTAACTGTGAATGGTAGTGAAATTGGCAGATTGTGGGAGTATTTGCTGACTTTTGGAAAGTCATTATCAGTCATAGAATAAGAAAAAAAAGACATGCAAATGGAGAGAACAGTGTATTATTGAACTGATTTAACAAGGACTTGAGATAAGGAAGGGAATATAACCAATGCAAAAATGATGACTTAAAAAAGACCTAAAGGATGAAGGAAAGGGAGATTATAATGAATATGAAAATCAGTTTTACAAACTTGATCAAAAAAGGAAAATAACAAATGTTAATGAAGATTCAGTAAATAGACATATTAATGTACTCTTGCTTGAACTGGGATTTGAACCAATTCTGAAAAGGAATTTGAAACTGTAACTCTAAACTTATTGAACTCTTTTTCTATAGAAATATCACTATGAGGTCTGTGCTCCAAAGAAAAGAATAGAAGGCAAGGAGGGAAGAAGGAAGGAAGGAAAGAAGGAAGGCATGAAGAAATGAAGAAGGAAGAAAGACTAAAATGACTTAATAGTCTCAAAAAATATTTATACTTACTCCTTTATGCTAGTAACTAGAGGTGTCAAACTTACTGTTCACTTGCCATGATAAACTAGTTTGACCTGAAACAAAAGAAAGTATAACTGGGAAATGTTTAATAAAAATTTTAAAAATACAATATAACAGATAATGTTAATTTGCATTTTTCTAAGTTAATATGCAACACACAAGTATCTTTTTTTTTCTATTTGAGTTTGAAAACCCTGATAGTAAATAATTGAACATTAAAGGAATATCTATCAACTGGATGATGGTTACAGAAATAATATGTCAAATGGAATATCATTGTATTGTAAGAAATGGTAAAAGTGATAGTTTCAGAGAAATGGTAGAAAGTGATATAGAGTGAAGCAAGAAAAACCAGGGGAGCAATTTATACAATGACAACAAAATCATCAGAATAAGCAATTTTAATAAATTTAATAAATAATGACCAACTACAAGTCTCCGAGGATTCATGATGAAGCATGCTGACCACTTCTTGATAGTGATAAACAGTTCACATTAAGACTGTTTTTTAATGTATGTTGCCTCACTATATATGTTTTTGCTATAAGAATTTTTTTCTTATTTTATCAATGGCCAGGAAAAGTAGAGAGAAAATAAAATTTTCTTCATTAAAATTTTTTAAAAGAAAAATCTTATTATATTTGTGATATTACTTATCTGTGGATCCCTTGCCTCTGCAGAGGAGTAGGGGAAAATATTATCTTCATAACACATTTGCTTTGGGAGCTTCTATAAGATTTTGTTATAGACATACATATTTGGAAATATATACTTGCATAATCAATACATATGTGAATGTCCCCTTATACAACGGTAGGATTTGAGATAGAAAAACTCTGATCTAGATGCTGAACTCATTAACAAATAAAGGTGAATATTTTAGTGTGTTTATAGATAACGACCACAATAAGTTGCACTGGTTGGTAATTCTAGATTTTATGAACTTCAGATGAAAAGAATTGTTTTAGTAATGGTAATAAATGAAAAGTGTAAAGGATATAAGAAGTATTGGCTCCCAACAGAATCAGGGCAGGGAAGAGATTTTAAAAAATTTAGCAAGTATTAGAATGTATGGTTAAATAGAAAATCTTCAGGGAAGAGAGAAGTATTTTCCGAAAATACATTAAAGTCCAATATATTCTTATAAAAAAATCTAAGAGGCAAATCTATAAAAAGTAGATGGATATAATGTTCTCCTTTGGTTTCCTGGAGGTCTTTGGAAAGCCTTCTTTTTAGTAGAGTAATCACCACAAGAATAGCCAGGTGTTAGAGTCCAAATCCTTTATTGCCTCCTTGCCTGAGGCCCAGTTAGCTTTCTTAGAGGTCTTCCAGAGTCTTGGTTTCAGTGGAGAAGTGCAGGAGGCCATCCACCAGGAACCTGACCCAAGATAGAATGAATCTAGTCCAGTCCTTGCTGGCTGTTATACACTCCATTATCATAGGTGTGAATCTTGTGGAACTATATTAAGTACTAAGTTCATGTACTGAACTAGAGAACTATTAATCACCATGCTAAACTAGATAACCATTGTCTTTATCAATTCCACTGACTTTACATTTTGTAAGAATCCTTGTTTCAAGTTCAGAGTTCTGGCTCATAACAGATGGAGTCCTGGGCCTCAAGTCAGTAATACCTGAGTTCTAATTTAACCCATATAATCCTGAGTGAGTCATTTAACTTTTGCCTGCCTCAATTTATTCACTTATAAAATGAAGATTATAAATGGCACCTTTTGGGCTGAGTTGCTGTAGTGATCAAATGAGATTATTTCTGTGAATTGCTTACCACAATGCCTGCCATGTAGGAAATGCTTAATAAATGGTTGTTTCCTTCCTTCCTTTAAGATACAGTATTTAAAGGAAAAAATGAATACATAAAAATTTAATAATTGAAAATTCTACGCACCTGTACAAAATGAATGGTACAGTTGTTAATTTTCTATAGGAAAGGAGAGGGCACTGTGAAATAGTTAGGTTTAAATGATTTATGAAGGGAGCCAAATATGAGCTGAGGTTAGAAGGGTGGCTAGAATTAAACAAGGTAGTGATAATGGAGAGTATTTTAGATAGAGGGAATAACATATTTCCAGAATGGCAGAATTTATTGAAGCACACAAGGGAGACAGTGAATAAATTAACTGAAGGAGAATTGTGTGTGTATGTGTGTGTGTGTGTGTGTATGTGTGTGTGTGTGTGTGTGTGTGTGTTTCTTTGTGTTTTAACTCTCTTAAATAAACTATAAGTTTTTAGACTGTAAGGATAGGGACAATATTTTATAATTTATATGTTTCACTATGAGTAACATATAAAGAAGAAATACATACACATGTATAACATAACACATACATTTGTGTATATAACAGATTATTTATATATGTAATATAATATATGCATGATATACATTTATGTATTACCTATACCATTGCTAACACATGTGTCATTTAACTCAAGTTCAATAATGCTGAATGTGTGAATAAACAATTAAATTATAGAATGTTAGAGTTGTAAAGAGTAAGAGAGGACTCATCATATCATCCCTAACTATACAAGAACCCCCTCCATAATATATCTGACAAATGGATATTCAGCTTTTGTTTAAGGATCTTCATTAATAGAAAGTTATCTAGCTCTCAAGGCAGCCCATTCCACTTTCGGATATTTGTAATTATTATGAAATTTCTCTCTCATAATAAGACCAATAAATTTCCCTTTACATTGTACCAGTGAGCTAGATAGACCACACTCCATGGAGAAAACAATTCTAAACAAAGATCCATGTTGTGTTGTCTCATCATGCTGATTGGTTGAATCTTCAGATTGATCAGGGGTTCCCTGAACACACACACACACACACACACACACACACACACACACACACACACACACTTAAATCAGTCTTTAATTATTTTCTTTGCAACTTCCATCCATACTCCCTAGTTCTGATAGTTTTGGCCAAACAGAATAATTCTAATCTGTTTTTTCTACTTTACAATTTCAAATGCCTGAAGATAGATTGAATGTATACATTTTAAAATAATAATTATGTAAAGGTTATACATAGTTTCTGTCTTTAATAAAATAAGAACTGTGAGACAATGGGAAAATCCACTGAAGTTCTAATCAGAAAGGGTTTGTATTAAGATCTGATCTCTAACTCTTGGGAGAGGATTAGTAATTAGAAAAGTCTCTTTAAACACCTTGAACTTTGATTTCTCTACTTATTAAATGGGAATAGTGCTATTTATAGCACTTACTTTTCAATGTTATTGTGAGTGTTAAAGTAATAAGGTATGTAAAGCACTATGAAAACCTTAAAGTATTGTTTAAATATTTGCTCTTATTCTCATGAAAATCTGCACATTTGGTTTGAGACCTGGAAAATTGATATCACTATAGTCTACTTTGCTCATAGGAATTTTGGAGGAACTGTAAGGTATTATAGCAAGATTGGAGAACTGCACATTCCTCTATATTGAATCAAAATTTTAGAGTTTACTTTGGAGCTATAGCTAAGATTTTTATCACCAAATTTCGAGTCCTTTAACTCCCAACACAGAATTCTGACAATCAAGTCTTTTAAAACAGGGCTTCTAAAAATTTTCCATCCATGACTCCTTTTCATCTGAGAAATTTTTATGCAACCCTATATACAAAGGAAATTTGCTAATAATAAATCATAATTTCACAACCCCCACATTCAGTTACATGAGCCCATATGGGGTTGTAGCTCAAAGTTTAAAAAAGCTTTCCTCTAAAACAGAACATTTAAAAAGTAAAGTCATCACTTCCCAAGAACATAAGTCAATTTTATATTATCATTATGTATCTGTATCTTAGGAGATAAATGATGATAACTTATCTTTGAAATATCAACATAAGTAATTCTAAAGAAATGGTCACTTCAGACTTTCTAGTTATAAAATATGGTTCCAGTTCAGTTTTTAAAGAGCTTTTTTCATCCTTAGGATGACTAGAGATTGATAACTTTTTCAACTATCAAAATTCTTGAAGATTATCAGTCAATAAGGAGTTATGTGATCAGCTTTGATGGAGTTGGTATCTATACTGATATTCAGTAACATCACCATTAGGTCACAATTTATTTCTTTTTCAATCCTTGTTTCCGTAGTCCCAAGCACTATATTTTATACATTTTTAGTTCATTGATTCTGTCCAGATCTTTATGAACTCATGTGAAGTTTTCTTGACAATGATACCATATTCTTCTCAGCTCATTTTATACATGAGGAAACTGAGGTAAACTTGATTAATTTTCCCAGATTTGAACTCAGGAAAATTAATCTTCTTGACTTCAGACAAGGCTGGTGGCTCTATCAACTGTGCCACCTAGCTGTCCCTTTTTCTACATTATAGACAGTTAATAAATACTTATTTAATTGAATTGAATTATTGCTTTACAAAAGCAAAAGTTGGTTATACATATTTTTTGTTAGATGATTTTGGAAAATGCATCGTTTTGTTAAAAAAAAAAGGAATATAAAGCTGTTCTATCAAATTAACATTCTTAGATGTATGCTTACAGTCTTTTTACCTAAAGGACATTAAGTTTAGGGAATTCATTTAATTTTTCTCTTCCTAGTTTTCAATTACTCATCTTCCTAGCCTCAGGCCATTTTATTTTTAGATTTAGAATAGTAAAAATGATATAGTTTTATAAAGTCAGTAAAGAAACCCTCTAGCCATATAGTTAAATCATTCCATTATTCCCAGTCAAATTTTTATCCCACAAAATGTCTAATTAATCAAATATGTATTGTTCTGTGTCATAAAGACAAACATTTTTGTCATTTCCCAAGAACTCAAAGGCCTGTCAGAACCAATTCAGTCACCTTCTAAGTTCAATATGAAACATGATTTCCTTTGACTAAAAATTCCAATGATTTCCACATATATTTAATTAACATCTGGCAGAAATAGAAGGTAAAGTTCAAAATTATGATTTACCCTAGGGAAGAGAAAATAAAGGGATGAAGATAGTGATTATGCAAAATAATATGATTAACTGTTTATTCCTCAACTAAGTAGGTGTCAGGAGGATATGAGTTTATATTTTACCAATTGATATTTTGGGTTTGATTCAAGAAGGAATTCTTAGTAACACTTGTGATCACAATGAAATCTAGAATGTCTCTGACTTCTCATAAATTGTAGAATTCAGAGTTGGAAAGGAACTATGTGGGTCCTATGATCCAAGATCCTCATTCTGTTGATGATAAAAAGGAAAATATTTACTTTGCCCAATTCTAAATCCAGGACCCTTTCTATCATAACAAACTAATTTTTTTTGAATTTGTAAAATAGAAATGATAATACATTCTTATTTGATAAATATTAAAGACTTAAGACTATAACACTCTTCACTTGACTCTTAGAACTTTGCCACAAAAGTTATGAAACTATATATACTCTTTGATCCAGCAGTATTTCTACTGGACTTATATCCCAGAGAGATATTAAAGTAGGAAAAGGGCCCCACATGAGCAAAAATGTTTGTAGCAGTTCATTTTGTAGTGGCAAGAAACTGGAAATTGAGTGGATGCCCATCAGTTGGGGAATGGCTGAATAAGTTATGGTATATGAATGTGATGGAATATTGTTGTTATATAAGAAACGATAAGAAATGATAAGCAGGATGATTTTAGAGAGATCTAGGGAGCCTTACATAACCTGATACTAGGTAAAATGATAGAACCAGATCAGTTCCAATAATCTTGTGATAAAGAGAGCCATCTATAACCAGAAGAGGACTATGGGAACTGTGGACCACAACATAGCATTTTCACTCTTTCTGTTGTTCTTTGCTTATATTTTATTTGCTTTTGCAGTTTTTTCCCCTTCTTGATCTGATTTTTCTTGTGCAGCAATATAACTATACAAATATGTATACATATATTAGATTTAACATATATTTTGACATATTTAACATGTATTGGATTATCTGTCATCTGTGGGAGGGGTGGAGGGAAGGAGGGAAAAATTCGAAACACAAGATTTCAATATTGAAAAATTTCCCATGCGTATGGTTTTATATATAAAAAGCTTTAATAAAAAAAAAAAAAAAGAAAAAGAAAAAAAGAACTTTGCCACTATACTTTCATACCTTACTGTTCCCACCCCAGCAAACATGCAAACACATATATACTTTTTAATTTTCGTTTTTGTGTTATAGTGTCCTATTAGAATATAATTTTTTTGAGAGTAGGAGCTGTCCTTCCCTTGCCTAATATTTTTATTCCCAGCACTTGGTACAATAGATAGAGCACTAGACCTGCAGCCAGATCCTGTCTCAGATAATTCCTAGGTCTGTAACCATGGGCAGGTTAATCCTAATCTCTGTTTTCCTCAGCTTCTTGAATGATAAAATAGGGATAAATAATATCTATCTCCTAAGGTTGTTGTGGGGATGGAGTGAGATAACATGTATAAGTTTCTTAATACAAAGTTAAGAGTTTTCACAATACACAGTAGGCTCTTAAATATTTGTCTTCACTACCTACAATTAGTGCCATGCCTGGTACATAGTTAGCATTTAATTAAATGCTATTTGACTGATTGATCACATAAACTTTATCATCAAGATACATTTGAATGTCTTTCAAACATCTAGGATTTGTTATGAAGTAGAAAAAGCTGTTGTAATATTTTCTCTGAAACCTAGTAGGAATATAAGAAATGTAGGATATATGTTCTAACTGATACTGTTGTTTCTGATAATGGCAGCAAGAAAAAAATTAAAGGAGAATAGTTTCTCCCCAACAGCATTCTCAAAAGATTAATAATAGTAATGATACATACCTTAAAATTTCCTGATTTTCCCTCACTAATCCATTATATTTTGCCATATATGAGTTAATCTAAAACTTTATTTAATTGATTAGAATGTTTTCAGCTTGTGAAGCTATATGTGATAAATTGCAATTATTTGTAATTCTTTTCAATACCAGTGCTCCTTTTTATTTTTCCTAAACTATTTTATAAAAACATTGAAGCCAAAATGTAATCCATCTCCTTCGTTTTCCAGATGAAAACACTAAGGGCTAGAAAGAACAAGTTATTATCTCAAGTCAAATAGATAGTGAATGGCAGAACTGGGACTGGACCTGAGGTCTTTGAAATTTCAAGGTCTGCCAATTAGTCTGAAGACACATGTTCATTCTATTAATTCAAAGTGTCTGGAATGTACTATTTTGCTAAGAAATAATAGTCTACATATTTTTAAAAGAAAGACCAACTTCAGGATGTGCCTTTCAAAATCATTAAAAAAAACAAAACAAAACTTTAAGTCAGTGAATTCAAATTAGTCTGAAGTTAGGAAGGCTAACCACAACACTGATTCAGTATACAATACACATATACATACCAACACATGCAAAAAATGCAAGGTAAAGGCCAATAATAGTCATACCTCTTGCCATTCAATAGCTTACAATAAAATAAAAGAATAATATGGCACATAACAGAAATGTCTTGAATAAAGATTTTCCCCCAGAACCAGAAGCCTTGGTGGTTCCAACCTGACACATAGTATATTTTTTGTGTCTGGGAAAGTCACATAGCTCTTTAGAATCTCAAGTGATTCTCCAAGACTATATAAGTTGAAGAACTGGGTTACCTGAAAAGATTTCCTCACTATCAACTCCCTCCAGCAGAACAATCACTAAGTTTACAGATAAATACAATACAAGATTGAATATAATAATGTCAAAGAAACCTAGAAAAATCAGGAAAGGAAGGCCAACAATAGCTCACTTTCAAATGCTGGGATTTAGTAAATTATCAAAAAGGAGATGACTTTAATAACTAGATATGTAGAAGAAGAATATGAAATCCAAATTAATAAGATGTAATGTAAAGATATATTAGTATTTTTTATTTCCCCTCCTTTTAATTCGTTGTTAGAAAAGATTATTCTTTGAAAGTAAATGGAAGATTGTATCAGGAAATTATGATATAAAATTATATTAGTATGTATATTTGTATGTATCCATGTACAGATGTATATAATATAGATATATTAATATATTTGTTATATAGATATCATAGATAAATATTTAATGTAGAATAGATATATTAAAGGAAAGTACAAGCAAATTTTTTTAAGATTAGAAATAATGTGAAAAATAAAATGGGGGGAGGTGTGTTCAAATCCCTTTTTTAAAAACAAAGAGTTTCCCCATAAATTAGGATATATTATTTTGAAATAGAGGAAGAGTCTTTGTAGTGGCTAGCCAACCAACCATTAATCCTGAAGATCTGGGTTCAAATTCTGACTTTGGGGGGCAGCTAGATGGTGCTGTGGATAGAGCATCAGCCTTGCAGTCAGGAGGATCTGAGTTCAAATCTGGTATCAAACACTTAACACCTCCTAGCTGTGTGACCCTGGGCAAGTCACTTAACCCCAGTTGCCCCAGCCAAAAAAAAAAAAAAAAAAAAATCCGCCTTTGGTCTAAACTTCCCATTGCTATAGGCAAGAGAACTTTCTAAGATTTTACATTCCAAAAAACTTGCCTATCATCAATATTTACCTATACCAAATGGGATCACAGGTTCCATACCTATGTTAAAGTAAATTTTAAATTGCACTTGGAGACACCTAGCAAAAATCTTCTAATTCAGTGAGTCAAAATACATATTTGAGCATTCAGGTAACCAGTTGGGAACACAAAACAAATCTGAAATCTAGTTTGGGGAAAAGGTTATGGATGACTAGAAACACCAAAATTTTAGATTATAGAAATAATAATGTTTTACTGTGTAAACATGTATAAACACACATGTACAAATACATATATGAACCCTTATATTTCCTTTACTTGTTAATTGAGTAAGTCAATAAAGAAACAAAGGGAAGGAAACAAACATTTATTAAGAACCTACCATATGCCAAGTCCTATATTAAGTACTTTACAAAATTAATCTTACTTGAATTTTATTAAGTGTTGTTGTTATTCTTCTCATTTATAATTGAGGAAACTGAGGCAAGCACAGACCATGTGATGTATCCAGGATCCCACAGCTAGAAAGTATCTGAGGCTCTATTTGATGTTAGGTCTTCCTGATTTTGGGCCCAGTAATTTATCTGCTGCACTGTCTATCCTTATCTAAGATACATCCTAAATCTAAACATTATCAATTTTATTCCTGTGTAGCACTTAAAACTACAGCCTTCTGGTTGATACATCTGACTGGATATAGAGAAGCATGTCAGCTTTTCATTCTTATAGGATTTATGAAATAGTTAGAATAAGATTTCCCCATCACTCTAAATTCTGGCCTGGAAAGAAATAGATCCATAGAGCTGTTATTCCAACAGTCCAAAAGTTCATGGGCACAGTTTCCTGCTGCTCATCTGTCTTCTGATTGGCTTTCTTGCTATTGTGGTCCAGTTGACTTGAAGTCCCACAGGGAAATGATTTTGGCTGTGGCCTCAAATTGTAGATGGCACTAACTTTGAGTCCTCATATTGCTGAATAGCTCTCTAGGATTCCAATTATTAATAATAAGACATCTGGTACTCTCTCCTCATTTAACATCTAAAACCTCCTCATCTTCTGATTTTGCATTAAATGTTAGATTCTAGTCTCTACTAAAACTATTTTTAAAAATGGTCTCAGATTAAAATCCCATTGAATTTTTAAGGAAGATCAGATACATCAGCATTGATTCTGGTCAAAGTCTATAATAGATTTTTATTGGAACATAAATTTAGATCTGGAATGGATGAAATAATCTTGTCTAACTTCCTTCTTTTACTTATGAAGATAACATGTCCTAGAAAGTCTAACTTATTTGTTCAAAGTCACATGTGATATTATATTTAATATATCTAGGTTTTGAATCAAGTTCTCATTACTCCAAATCCAATGATCTTTCAATTATGGTAAGCTACAATGATGTCAGTGGCACAGTGGATAGAGAAGCCAACCTGAGAACTCATCATCTTGTTCGAATCTGGCCTCAAATACTTATTAACTGTCTGATCCTAAATAAATCACTTAACTGCATTTAACACTGTTTCTTTATCTATAAAATGAGCTAGAAAATGAAATAGCCAACCAATCCAGTATCTTTTGCCAAGGGAAACCCCAAACAAGGTCTTGAAAAATCGATGTGACTAGAATGATTCAACAAGGACAAAGCAGTTAAATTCAAATAGAAAAAAAGATCTCTGCAATTTGCATGTTGACTAATTTAACCACAAAGTAACTATAATCTGAGCCCCAATGACTATTGGTACTTTTATGAGGCAGGGAAAGTCAGTGAGAGGCACAGTTAGCACCATTTTCTTGGTTCTGTATTGTCTGGTGTATGTTCTCCCATATATGGTCCCTCTGATTTCTGTTTTATAATTGACTAAGATAAATGGATTTCTTTGCTAATCATTTTGTACTTCATTATGGAAGTAGTGTTCAGTGTAAAAGGCTTAAATTTTAAAGGTTTAGATTTAAAGCTCAAGTCCTCTTTTCTTTTTAATGAATAATGAACAGAAATTGAATCTGAACTTTAAAACTACATTCTCAAAATGAAAAATATTTGAGTAGATGAATAAAATTCTAGCTCAGTACTCCTTCTCTCTGAGGAGTATTGAATGATCAGCTTCTTTCCTTCATCTTTTTCTCCTCTTCCAGATGGGAATTAATCTCCCTCAGAGAAGAGCAGGGGGGAAGAAGAAGCTAAAGAGAACTATTCTGCCTTTCTTTTATAATGCTGGTGAAACTGAGGCAAGATAGAGATTAGAGTGTATTTAATAATTTATTAAATGGGAGAGATTTACTGGGACCAAATGGATCCATGGTTTGGTCCTAGGGCTGAATGAAGTTATCATCTCCAAGAATCCAGCCAACAATGTGAGTTCTCAATGACCTATATACACATGGCTCAGACCCAGGGGATAGACTGAGGCAGGAGTGGAATTAGGGTGGGTACTGAGAGCAGGAACTGGACTCTGACATGGTAGGGTGAGTCACTGAAGATGAGATGACATCTTGATAAAATGGTATCTGACATTCTGGTAGCTTGGGATGGGGAGAGGCATTCTGATATTCTAAAACATAAGATATTTTATGCTTATCAAATATTCTGATAAAGAGGAAGGGGAGGTTTTGCAGGACTGAGCTTTGAGAAGCAGAGAAATTGAATCAGGACTGAGTCAGTTTAATTAGAGAAACTGAATCAGGACAATAAAAGAGAACTATGTCATTACACTTTAAGCAACTCAGTGACACCCCAGTGCTGCATAGTGGATAGACTTTGTTACATAACATTATATTTTATTTTTAGTTACTTTGTTATTTCTATATTACAATATTTCAGCATCTTTTGGTAATATAGAAGGAATCCCCTCTCCCTTTTAGTCGATGGATCATTGTGAATTTCTATGGTCAAACTTCTGAAAATGAACTTCTCCATATTTAATAAGGCTGGGTCTTTGGAGACATATATCATGTAATTACTAGACCATCCTTGAAACTGTTCTAGTTTAGTGGTGCCTACCTTACCTTTTACTACAATGATATAATACTATAATTTCAGGCTCACTCCTATATTAAATGAAATATCATATTGGATTTCATTGTAGATGCTTAAAAAATCATATGATCACTAAGATGCAGCAAGGATTCACTAAGAAAAATTTGATCCCAAAATAATCTCATTTCCTTCTTGGGAAGATTTATTAAAGTAGTAAAGAAGGAAGATACTATAGACACATAATTTTGGTAAAGTGCTTCAGTATTCCGTCTTTATGTGATTTAAATAAAACTCAAGTTTCATAATATCATTGTGACTAATTTGGAAAGTTGTAAGCTAAGTGATAATGAGGGGCAGAATGTCTTGGGAAATAAGCATTTGCATAGTACCTATGTGGAGATAGACACTGAGATAAATATTATCTCCTGGGAGATAGGTGCTAAACACTGAGGAAGTTGAAAGTGATTCTCCCTCATAGTGTATGAGGTTGGATTTTTAACTCAGGTCATCCTGACTCCAAGTACAATGCTTTTTCCACTCTACCATTTAGTTAGCAGATTAAACCATCATGTCAGAGTTAGTAGATCAGTGTTTACCTAGTGAGGAAATTCTAGTAATATGTCCTTATTCTTTTCTGTTAGGTTCTTACTAAGTGCTAATGAGATAATGAGATATTAGGTTCTTACTAAGTGCTAAGTCGGTACTTAACAATTCTCTAGTTCTGGCCTTTCCTGGTAGTTTGACTTGTGAATTCCTAAGGAAGAGCTTGCATGCTTGGGAGGAGCAAACTCATTGGTTGAAGTGGTTCTTCCCAGAAGCCCTTGCATTATACCACACCCATTCTCTGGGAGGATAAAAGAGGACAGCACTCCAGAAAGAGAGAAGTCTCTGCACTACATCAGGCTTGACGGGGCTCTCTGCAGGAAGGGAAGTCACTTCTCTGGACAAGATTTAACGGCAACTGCCTGGAGACAATGGTTCTCTACAGGAAGAAGAATCTGTCCGAGAGATTTGAGTTGACACAGCAGATCTCTCCCCAGAGAGTGATCCAGCAGCCTCTGGAGACAACAGCATGTTACACTTTTCAACATTTTTGTCAGGGAGATGGAGGAAAGCATAGAAATAATCATTAAGCTTTCAGGGGGCATAAAAGTAGAGACCATGTCTTATATAATACAATGAAAGGTAACCGGTTTTTAAAAATATCAGCATACTGGGAAAATGAATCAAATAATTATATACAAATTAGAATGAAATGTTATGAACATAAACTGTTTTTTTTTAAATCAACTCATAAGATAAAAGAGTCTTTTGGGGAAAAAAAGGTCTCCCTGTTTTTAATTATTAAAAAGCCAGTGCCAGACTTCCGGCCAAGATGGCAGCGTGGAGGCAGACAGCTGCTTGAGCTCCTCGTTTTCTCTCAGAACTTACTTCATGACAAGCCTCTGACTTAATGCTTGACCCAGAAAGAAATCCACAAATTATCACCAAGAGAAGACATCCTTGAAAGTCGCCAGAAAAGGTCTGTGTTTGTTCGGGGGAGGGTCAATCAGACTGGGCGCAGACTGAGGGCAGACAGCCAGAGCAAGACAGGCAGCTCACACAGCTCAGACCGGAGGGGGAGGGGTGTGATCTCTGTCGTTTTTGTGAAAGGGCTTTTGCCCCAGTGTGGATGCTCCATCTTGGCAGCAAGCCAGGAGCGGTGGAGAAGGTGTAAACACTGGGGGTGAAGATTAAAACCCCAGAAAGCCAGCGTCTCTCAGAGCCCGGCCACCCCCAACCCCCACCTGGACTGACTCGGTGCGTTCTCGGAGCCTCAGAGCGCAGACTCAGTACAGTCATTGCTGTTCTGTTAGTGGCTCTCTGCTGCCCTACCCCCAGTCTGTAGAGGAAGCCCATTAATACCATCCAGCCCTATCCCCCGCAAAACAGACCAATTGTTTCTCTTGTCAGTTTGTTTTCTTTGATTCCTACTCTGACAAAATGAACAAAAAATTCAAAAGGGCTCTAACCATTGACAGCTTCTGTGTGGAGAGGGAGCAGACTTCAAATGCTGAAGAGACTAGGAACAGAATGTCCCCAGATGTATCCCCTGGGAGGGATATAAGCTGCTCCTCAATACAAAAGAACCTCATAGAGGAAATCAAAAAGGCTCTCACAAGAGAGCTGGAAGAGAAATGGGAAAAGGAAAGGGAAGCTTGGCAAGAGAGCCTGGAGAAGTCATCCCATGCATTCAAAGACAGAATGGATAAAGAAATCAAATCATTGAGAAACAAGATTAGTGAGCTGGAAAAGGTAAACAACTCCAAGGAAAACAGGATTAGAGAGCTGGAAAAAGAAATCAGCTCTCTAAAAAATACAATGGAAAAAAATTCCATAGAAGATAAAAACTCAATTGGACAATTACAAAGAGATATAAAAAAAGTGAGTGAAGAAAATACATCATTGAAAATTAGACTGGAACAAGTAGAAATGAATGACTCAAGGAGAAACCAAGAGGGAGTCAAGCAAAACCAGAGAAATGAGACAATTGAAAAGACTGTCAAGTACCTTACCAGAAAGACAACAGACCTGGAAAACAGATCCAGGAGAGACAATTTGAGAATAATCGGACTCCCTGAAAAATGGGAGGAAAAAAAGAGCTTGGACACCATTTTCGAGGAAATTATCAAAGAGAACTGCCCAGACGTTTTGGAAACAGAGGGTAAAATAGACATTGAGAAAATTCATCGATCACCTACTGAAAGGGACCCTAAAATCAAAACGCCAAGAAATATAGTGGCCAAGTTCAAGAACCATCAGACAAAGGAAAAGATATTGGAAGCTGCTAGAAAAAAACAATTCAGATATGGAGGATCCACAATAAGGATAACACAGGATCTAGCAGCGTCCACATTAAAAGAACGCAGGGCCTGGAACATGATATTCCGAAAGGCTAAGGAACTTGGTATGCAGCCAAGAGTGACTTACCCAGCAAGAATGAGCATCATTTTCCAGGGAAGAAGATGGACATTTAACGAAATAAATGAATTCCATCTATTTTTGATGAAAAAGCCAGACCTACATAAAAGGTTTGATCTTCAAATACAGAACTCAAGAGACTTCTAAAAAAGGTAAAAAGAAATCTTGAGAACTATACTTCTGTCAAAAAAATATGTAAAGAACATATGTACAATTTGTCTTAGAAACTAGAGGTGGAAAGGAGATTATATCATAAAAAAGTATAAAGTGGTGGTACTACATCTCATGAAGAGGCAAAGGTAACCTATTATATCTGAGAGAAAGAAAGGAGGGAGATGAACATAGCGTGTATCAATAGACATATTCGATTTATGGTGAAACTTCTTCCACTTCATTGAAAAGTGAAAGGGAAGGAGTAAGCTAAGGGGAAGGGAATACAGTAATTTCGAGGAAAAGGGATAAAATAAGGGGAGGATCTTTAAGGTGGGGGAGGGATCCTAAAAAGGGAGGGCTGTGAAAAGCAAGTGGTGTTTACCAGTTTAATACTGGATAGGAGGGTAAAAGGGAAGGAAAGGGGAAAAGCATAAGCAGGGGTTAATAGGATGGCAAGCAATATAGAATTAGTCCTTCTAACCATAAATGTGAATGGGGCAAACTGCCTCATAAAGAGGAAGCAGTTAGCAGACTGGATTAAAAGTCAGAATCCTACTATATGTTGTTTACAGGAAACACACCTGAAACAGGATGAGACATTCAAACTAAAAGTAAAAGGGTGGAGCAGAATCTATTATGCTTCAGGCAAAACCAAAAAAGCAGGAGTAGCCATCCTCATCTCAGATCAAGCAAAAACAAAAATTGATCTAATTAAAAGAGATAAGGAAGGGCATTATATCCTGCTAAAGGGAAGCATCAATAGTGAAGCCGTATCAATATTAAACATGTATGCACCAAGTGGTGCAGCATCTAAATTCTTAAAAGAGAAATTAAGAGAGCTGCAAGAAGAAATAGATAGCAAAACTATAATAGCGGGAGATCTCAACCTTGCACTATCAGAATTAGATAAATCAAACCACAAAATAAATAAGAAAGAAGTCAAAGAGGTAAATAGAATACTAGAAAAGTTTGATATGATAGATCTTTGGCGAAAGCTAAATGGAGACAGAAAGGAATATACTTTCTTCTCAGCAGTTCATGGAACCTATACAAAAATTGATCATATACTAGGGCATAAAAACCTCAAAATCAAATGCAGTAAGGCAGAAATAGTAAATGCATCCTTTTCAGACCATAATGCAATCAAAATAACATTTAATAAAAAGCCAGGGGAAAATAGACCAAAAAATAATTGGAAACTAAATAATCTTATACTAAAGAATGATTGGGTAAAACAGCAAATCATAGACATAATTAATAACTTCACCCAAGAAAATGACAATAATGAGACATCATACCAAAATGTGTGGGATACAGCCAAAGCAGTAATTAGGGGAAGTTTTATATCTCTACAGGCCTACTTGCATAAAATAGAGAAAGAGAGGGCCAACGAATTGGGTTTACAACTAAAATTGCTAGAAAAGGAACAAATTAAAAACCCCCAGACAAACACAAAACTTGAAATTCAAAAAATAAAAGGTGAGATTAATAAAATTGAAAGTAAAAAAACTATTGAATTAATTAATAAAACTAAGAGTTGGTTTTATGAAAAAACCAACAAAATAGACAAACCCTTAGTAAACCTGATTAAAAAAAGGAAAGAGAAAAAGCAAATTGATAGTCTTGAAAATGAAAAGGGTGAACTCACCACTAATGAAGAGGAAATTAGAACAATAGTTAGGAGCTACTTTGCTCAACTTTATGCCGATAAATTTGATAACTTAAATGAAATGGAAGAATACCTTCAAAAATATAGCTTGCCCAGATTAACAGAGGAAGAAGTAAGTAGTCTAAATAGTCCCATCTCAGAAAAAGAAATAGACCAAGCTATTAACCAACTTCCTAAGAAAAAGTCCCCAGGACCAGATGGATTTACAGGTGAATTCTACCAAACATTTAAAGAACAACTAACTCCAATGCTATGTAAACTATTTGAAAAAATAGGGATTGAAGGAGTCCTACCAAATTCCTTCTATGACACAGACATGGTACTGATACTTAAACCAGGTAGATCGAAAACTGAGAAAGAAAACTATAGACCAATTTCCTTAATGAATATTGATGCTAAAATCTTAAATAAGATATTAGCAAATAGACTTCAGAAAATCATCCCCAGAAAAATACACTATGACCAAGTGGGATTTATACCAGGAATGCAGGGCTGGTTTAATATTAGGAAAACTATTAGTATAATTGACCATATTAATAATCAAATTAATAAAAACCATATGATCATCTCAATAGATGCAGAAAAGGCATTTGATAAAATCCAACATCCATTCCTACTAAAAACGCTTGAGAGTATAGGAATAAATGGACTATTCCTTAAAATAATAAGGAGCATATATTTAAAACCTTCAGTAAACATCTTATGTAATGGTGATAAACTAGAACCTTTCCCTGTTAGATCAGGAGTGAAACAAGGTTGCCCACTATCACCATTACTATTCAATATAGTACTAGAAACTCTAGCCTTGGCAATAAGAGCCGAGAAAGAGATCCAAGGAATTAGAGTAGGAAATGAAGAAATCAAATTTTCACTTTTCGCAGATGACATGATGGTATACTTAGAGAACCCCAAAGACTCTGCTAAAAAGCTATTAGAAATAATTCAGAATTTTAGCAAAGTCGCAGGATACAAAATAAATCCACATAAATCCTCAGGATTTTTATACATTACCAACACAATCCAACAGCAAGAGATACAAAGAGAAATTCCATTCAAAATAACAGTCGATAGTATCAAATATTTGGGAATATATCTACCAAAGGAGAGTCAGGAATTATATGAGCAAAATTACAAAACACTTGCCACAAAAATAAAGTCAGATTTAAATAATTGGAAAGACATTCAATGTTCTTGGATAGGCCGAGCGAATATAATAAAGATGACAATACTCCCCAAACTAATCTATTTATTTAGTGCTATACCAATCAGACTCCCAAGAAACTATTTTAATGACCTAGAAAAAATAACAACAAAATTCATATGGAAGAATAAAAGGTCGAGAATTGCAAGGGAACTAATGAAAAAAAAGTCAGAGGAAGGTGGTCTAAGTGTACCTGATTTAAAGCTATATTATAAAGCAACAGTCACCAAAACCATTTGGTATTGGCTAAGAAATAGACTAGTTGATCAGTGGCATAGGTTAGGTTCACAGGACAAGATAGTGAATAAAAATAGCAATCTAATCTTTGACAAACCCAAAGATCCCAAATTTTGGGATAAAAATTCATTATTTGACAAAAACTGCTGGGAAAACTGGAAATTAGTATGGCAGAAACTAGGCATGGACCCACATTTAACACCACATACTAAGATTAGATCAAAATGGGTCCAAGATTTAGGCATAAAGAACGAAATCATAAATAAATTGGAGGAACATGGGATGGTTCACCTCTCAGACTTGTGGAGGAGGAAGGAGTTTGTGTCCAAGGGAGAACTAGAGACCATTATTGATCACAAAATAGAACATTTTGATTACACCAAATTAAAAAGTTTCTGCACAAACAAAACTAATGCAAACAAGATTAGAAGGGAAGTAACAAATTGGGAAAACATTTTTACAGTTAAAGGTTCTGATAAAGGCCTCATCTCCAAAATATACAGAGAATTGACTTTAATCTATAAGAAATCAAGCCATTCTCCAATTGATAAATGGTCAAAGGATATGAACAGACAATTTTCAGATGATGAAATTAAAACTATTTCCACTCATATGAAAGAGTGTTCCAAATCACTATTGATCAGAGAAATGCAAATTAAGACAACTCTGAGGTATCATTACACACCTGTCAGATTGGCTAAGATGACAGGAACAAATAACGATGAATGTTGGAGGGGCTGTGGGAAAACTGGGACACTGATGCATTGTTGGTGGAGTTGTGAAAGAATCCAACCATTCTGGAGAGCAATCTGGAATTATGCCCAAAAAGTTATCAAAATGTGCATACCCTTTGACCCAGCCATACTACTACTGGGCTTATACCCCAAGGAACTACTAGAGAAGGGAAAGGGTCCTGTATGTGCCAAAATGTTTGTGGCAGCCCTTTTCATAGTGGCTAGAAGCTGGAAGATGAATGGATGTCCATCAATTGGAGAATGGTTGGGTAAACTATGGTATATGAATGTTATGGAATATTATTGTTCTATAAGAAATGACCAACAGGAGAAATATAGAGAGGCTTGGAGAGACTTACATCAACTGATGCTGAGTGAAACGAGCAGAACCAGAAGATCATTATACACTTCAACAATGATACTGTACGAGGATGTATGCTGATGGAAGTGGATTTCTTCAACATAGAGAAGAGCTAATCCAATTCCAATTGATTAATGATGGAAAGAACCAGCTACATCCAGAAAAGGAACAATGGGAAATGAATGTAAACTGTTATTTTTACCTTCTGAATCCAATTCTTCCTGTGCAACAAAAAAATTCGGTTCTACACACATATATTGTATCTAAATTATACTGTAATATATTTAACATATATAAGACTGCTTGCCATCTGGGGGAGGGGTTTGGGGGAGGAAGGGAAAAAATCTGAATAGAAGTAAGTGCAAGGGATAATGTTATAAAAAAATTACCCATGCATATGTATTGTCAAAAAATGTTATAATTATAAAATAAAATAAAAACAAATTAAAAAAAAAAAAAAAAAAAAAAAAAAAAAAAAAAAGCCAGTGCCACAGATGTGTTAAGAACCAACTCCTACTGGTGAAAATTTCATTGTGAAAATTTACACCTCTGAAATTAGCAAAAGCTACAAATCAAGAATGATTTATTTTTCTATTGATTGCCTAGATTTAAGTAATAAAGGAAATTTTAATAACGTAATTTGAACTTAAAAGGGAGTCATAATACCAGAAAGCTGGCTATTAAACATTTCTCATCATACCCTTGCATTGAAACATTAATGTGGCTATCAAAATTAATATAATCCTCTCCTATATTATTAGAATTATATCATCAGGAATATGAACATTAATAATCCCATTGTCTCCTGTTGAACTCAGACTATTTCAGGTCTGGATAATACACTTCAATAGAAAAACTATCAAACTAGAGCTTATATTAAAAGTAGTCAAGATTAAAGATCAGAAAATTATGTCACATGAGGATTGGGAGTTGTTTAAAAGGGAGACCTCTAACATGATAGATATTTTTAAATATTTGAAAATTTCCATATGGATGAGGACTCACCTTATTCTTGGTTTCTCCCAATTTTAGAAATTGAGCCGAAAGTTGACAGAGACAAGAAGAATATTTCTAACCTTCCTAATCATTATTTCTATCTATAAAATTAATAGACTGTCTTGGGAAATTAAATATTTGTGTCCAGAAGCAAATACATCTAAAGTAATCTTTTGGGAAGCTGAGGTTTATGTATGTGTTTTAAAGTTCCTCTGAGATAGGAAATGGCAAAAATCCAGAAATGACTCCATTTTTAAATTAAATACATTTGAGAACTTCCCTTTCCCTCATACTATATGTATATTTGTATTTGTGAACAGCAAATTTTTTTTCAGTTTTCTCACATTGATTTTTCTTAGGTTATTTGTGACAGAAATAGTCATGAATAAATGCAACATTTAGATGTCTCTGTGCTTTGATTAGTGGGGCTATACAAAAGGCTGTTCTGCCCCAAAGCATACCCTTTACTAAGCCTAAAATAGTACCTAAAGCCTCTATATTTCTTACTACTGTAGGTTAAGACACTGAATGTATCTATTAAAATGTATGTGTTACCTGGGAGCTATTATCAGCCATTCACACCTTAGCTGGAAGGTATTTATCAGAAAACAAAATGTCCTAAGGGAATTAACTGAAAAAATAGTGTCAGAAAAGTTAAAACCCAATAATAAGTTACAGTCCCTCACCACCAAAATATATCTTAAAGGTAACAGGAAGGGCTTTTAAAGCTATCTTTGAAACTATGGAAAGAACAAAGAACAAAGATGCAAAGATGCTGGATACTACTTGGGAGATAATATAATTTTAACAGGAGTAAGAGGTACTTAGAGTCTTTAAATACTATTTGGCTTCCATCTTCTCCAATAAGGAAGATGCTCTGCAAACATGGTCTACACTCTTTGATTATGGAAAGGAATCAAAGCTCATGGTGATAATAAAAACTACTTCAAATGGGTTTGAGATTGTAGGTCCAATATTTGTCATAAATCTAAAAGAACTTTGAAATGTAATCTTAGAAAAAAAAACAGACTAAATTTTTCAAGAAGTTAAGGAAACTGGGAGAGGCCCCAGAATAGTGGAGCCAAGTAAATATTGTCCTAATTTTCAAAAAAGACAGAAAAGGGTAAATGTTAGAGGTTCCAGAATGGTAAGACTGACAACAATCTCAGGTAAAAATCATAAAATTATTTGTGAACATTTCAAATATATTTGTCACTCACTAAGAGTCAACGTGAGTTCAATAAGGACAAGTCATTCCAAAATAGCCTTATTTGTTTGTTTGGTTTTTGGAAAGCTATTTTAGATTGGTATGCATATTTATTTTTGGGAAGCTTTTATCACTCTTATTTTACTGCTTGTGAATTTTACAATGAGTTGAATTTTAGTGAGTAATACCTGCGTCAGTGATAAATTGATCAGACAAACCCAAAGAAAATTATTTGGTTTCAACCTAGTGAAATGTCACAAGTTCCTATTCTTGGACAAGTATCATTCAACATTTTAATCCTTTAATTTGATTGGAATTTAGAATTTAGAAACAGCCATATTTATTGATGATACCATGCTAGAAAGGATTACTTAGATCCTCCTGGTCTAGCAGAAGGAGTTTATCAGGATTTAAGAAGCTTTGCTTCTTACTCTGGTGCTGCTGCTCATTTGATGTATGATCTTGGGTAATTTTTTAATTTGCATCAGTATTTTTTTTAATTTCAAATATAAAAATAATTATCTCCAAGGTAATTCCTACTTATAAAATTTTGTAATTTAAAAACAGAATTAAAATAAAGATAATATCAGTCTGATTAAATTAAACCAACAGGATTAAAACCATCAGGATTAATTTTATATAATTGGTTATCCTTCATAATCATACAGGACTGATATGACATTATTGTGTTGGAGTCAATTTATAGTCTATCTTACTATGGATGCTCAGACAAATACAAGCTCAGAAGACTTTGACTCAGGGAATGACACAAATTCTCTTTGTTAACATTTGGAATGGAGATGTCTCTAATTTTTTGGCATCTCATGTTTTGTTTTGTTTTTTTCTTTTTAAAGTTGCTGAAATTCTGCTTTGCTCATAGAGCAAAATCCTTTGATGTGCTCCTTTGCCAATGTCTCTCTCATGTCCCACAATCAATTCCAAAGTTCTTCAAGGACACCATGAAAGTGTCCTTGTGATGCTTCTGACTTTCATGTGAGCCCTTATCTTCTGTAAGTATTTTAAGTAAATGAATATTTGTCATTGGAACAATGTGACCAGCCCATTGGAATTATGCTTCCCATAGTAGTGTTTGACTGCTTGGCAGTTAAGTTTTTAAAAGAACCTTAGTATCCTCAAATTATATAAGTATGAATATAAAATCCTATGTCTCAGTTGAGAAACACCAATTCCATTCAAACATATGTACTATAACTTTATATGGGGCTCACTATCCTCAACAATTCCACATGCAATTACTAGTCACATAAATAGTAAAGCCTTGGGAGAAGCAGCTCTATCTTCCCAGACCTCCAGCCCAACATGATTATATGGAGATGGAACCCCACGAAATGCCATCCATCTATAACTCAGAGAACAAGCCATTCCTTTCTAGCTGAAACAACAAGGAAGTATTAGGGAGAGACTTGGGGCAGCATATTCCAGGCAAGTCAAATAGCTTTCATCACCTTGACACCATCTCCACTTGGATCCTGATGGAGACAATCTGGAATCCTGAACCTAAGCCTTGAGAATAGCAATATTCTTAAAATCTATTTTCAATTCAACCCCTACAGACATTAATGGAGGAAATCATCATGGAGAAGAGGCCCATCGATCTCATCACCACAAACAATTATTGATCAAGTGACACCAGAAAGGTTTCCATAAAAGGTCCTCCAATTTCTCCCTACATAGGTAATCAAACTGACATTGCAGCTCTTAATCACCAGTTGTAAAGCAACTCTCAAGGAAAAGGGACCAGCCAATTGCCAGAACAGGCAAACCTAACTGAAGCAGCAAGTATACCTTCTGATAGAAACAGGAGCTATTATGTGCCAGACAAACTAAACCACCACCACCACCACCATTATCTCCCCTAAAACATTGATTCAGAAAACCCAGGACCCCAAACTCAAGAGGCTTGAGAATAATAATAATTTTGGACCAGTGTACATAACTATCATACTGAGTAGTAGCAATTTCTGACAATCCTGACAAATGTTCCTATATGTGCTATAACCATAGCTACTGCCACCCCCCCAAAAAAAAAGTTATCATGATCAAAGGCCCTGAAATTGTCAAGTGGTTTAGTATCTTGAACTGACATGACGTCATCAATGAAAATAGCATTAAATAAGAGGCATTACCAGTTATTTTGTTCTTGTGTTCTGAGAACCATGGGGCCTTTCATTTGAACTGCTGCTAAAACCGTTACCATGGTTTATCTCTGCATTAGGACGTGGTCTTGAGGACTAGGACTCTCTCTTTTAGGTTTGTAGTATCAGCAGCTCTTTGTTTTTTAAATAGTACGTGCTTAATAAATTCTTTATTCTTTCTTCAAATATTTTAAGTATGGTGTATAGAGCTTAGAGATATGTTAGCTATGTGACCTTGGGCAAGACATTTAAGTCTGGTTGCCTCAGTTTTCTCATTTGTAAAATAAGCTGCAGAAGAGAATGGCAAATCCCTCCAGTATTTCTGCCAAAGAATTGGAGATGACTGAAGAATTACAAATATAAAGCATAATAGTAGGGCTAACACATTCATATTGATTAAATCTTATGTGTAATATTTTTTTTCTTGGTATCACATTTTAAGGACACAGATAAATGTGAGTTATTGTTTAGGGCAGAATTTCCAAGATGGAAAGATATTCTGGAGTTCATGGAATCCATAAAATATGAGGAAAATTGCTACAGTGGCAGTTATTGGAAATAGTAGGTTACTGATGCTCCTCCACTTTTGAAAGTGTATAGACGATCAGCTGAGTGCCCATTTGGCACCTTCTAAATCTGATAGCTTTTTCACAGGTCTCATTCTTCTTGACCACTTTGCAGTTATTGTTATGATCTACCCTTTCATTCATTGTACTAAGTCTTACCACAGCTTTTGTGAAGGGACATTTTCCTGGCTCCTTCCCAATTGTCTGACTGATCCTTCATAACCTCATTTGCTATATCATTCCCTATACTGTCAGCTAATCATGGTGTTTCCCAGGACTCTGTCTTATTTGCTTTACTTCAAGTTAGGGGCAGAGGAAACAATATAAATAAAAAGCACTTTAAAGAAAATAATGAGTATTATTAAAGCAATTTTATATAACTTTTGACTGATGAGGCATTGATATCAAATCTATTAATTATTAAATAATGTTCATTTGATTTGATAAAGAAAAGAGTTCAGATTCAAATTCTAACAATATTTATCCCTTGCTTTTCTTTATGTTAATACTCTCAAAATTCATGTTAAATTATAGGATCCCAGACTCAAGACTAGAAAGATATTCAGAAGTCATCTTGTAAACCTGTTTTATACCTGGGAAAACTGAGGCCTCAAAAACTTAGCAACTGTATGATCTTGGCTAAGTCTCAGCCTCCATTAGCCTCAGTTTCCCCATCTATAAGATGAGCAGCATAATAGCACCTAACTCATAGAGCTTTTGTGAGATTCAAATGAGATAATATATTTATATAACTCTATAAACACTAATCTACTATGTAAGTGTTAACTATTACATAATAATTCAAAGGTATGATATTTTTTCCTGTTTTGATCAAAGAGGGATCACTAACTTGGATTAAATTAAACAAAGAAATGTATCAAATAGAGGTATTCCATTACAGCAGCTTCATTGAGTAGAATATGACTAATATTTGTGTGGATATGTTCTGCATACTCATTGGAGTCTCTATTACAATGCAATAAAATCACTAAAAACCCTTAAGGGTGGAAAATATAGGAATTTAATGCAGAGTGTGAAGATTAAGATAACATTTTCATTTTGTAATGCAAATATGTCATCTCTTCTGGTTGATGGCACCACCATAACCCTCAGTCCCTCAGGCTCAGAAATTTCTGAGCTATCTTTATCTAACTTACTTTCTTCTTTGCTACCCAAAGGAATACCAACTCTCCCCTTTAAAAAAAAAATTCATATAGGGGCTTACTATGATAGGCACTGTGCTAACTACTTTAAACTTATTTTGATATTGATCCTCACAACTGTAGCAGATAGCTTCTTCTCCATTAATGACAATAATAACAATAACAATAATAAGCATCACTAAAGTAAAGCCTTGAAGTTTGTAAAAACCCTTTGCAAAATAACTATTTTGGTTAGCTGCTATTATTATATCTATTTTACAGCTAAGGAAATTAGTCACAGAGAACTTAAGAGCCTTACCTAGAATTACTCAAATTGTAATAGTAAGTGTCTAGGGTGATTCAAACTCAGGGCTTCCTGACTCCAGTCTTACTTTATACTTGCTGTATTATATATTGTCTTTCTTCTCAGTTCTTTATCATAAACTCAGAGAGGTACTCAGATGGCTCTGCAGATAAAACCCCGGATCTGGAATCAAGACCTGAGTTCGAATATGGCCAAATACACATTAGTTGTGTGATTATGAATGTCACTTCATTTCTATTTGTCTGAGTTTTCATATCTTTAAGAAGGGGAAATATGTCTAGTGTACAAATCTGTCCTTGATCCTCTTCCTCCCATTCAAAAGACTTGTAAAACCTCTTGGTATAAACTCTTTGACTTAAAATTCTTAGCAAGCTTACTAGTATCCACCTTTCCAATCTTATTTTGCTGAATTCTGTTTTTATGTGTGCTGCATTCAGCCATAATAGGCTACCAATTATTCCCTCTTGTCACCCTGTCTTTCCCTGTGTCAAACCCAGAAAATAAATGGCCAAAGAGCCACAGAGGTTATACATGAATTGTTAGACTCTGAAAAATAAAATAAAATTAAACCAGAGTCGATGGTGGTTATAAGTAGAAAACATTCTATATTCTTTGGGGGGAGGGAAACTAGCTGTGCCTGCCAGAATCTACTCTAGGACTGAACAGACCCAAAGTGGCAAGGCTAAGTCGTAGTACATGCAAGTTGTGGCTAGACTAAAACAGGAACAATGAAGTATCTGCCTAGTGGGAAAGTCTTCATAGCAGGGCTTCATGATTAGGGATGGGATCCCTACATAAACTTGTTAAAGCTCAGGGACCACCTGAGGCTGTCTTGAGTTAATTTTGTGATTCCGCTGCCAAAGAATACAAGCAGAAGATGAGTGAAATGGAGTGCTATGTCAGCCCAAGACATAGCAATCTTTCTGGGCATTGTCTCTGAAAAATAAGATGTCCTCTAATAGTAAAAAGAGGGAGGTGAAGAGAGAAAGGTAATCTTGGCACTGGTATCCTAACACCTAACTAGATCATTCATGCTGACCACATAACCCTCAAGGAGTGTGCTCTTTTCTCATCTCTCCTTATCTGTATAATTCTTATTTATGTACAAATTCTTTCCTGATCTTCTCACCTCCAAAGTGGCAGTGACTGATACTTCTTTATATTTTTAAATCCCTTCTATTTCCTTACCAATTTCGTTGTTTGATCAGGTGTGTGTGATTCACCATTAGAGTACAATTCCTAGATCACACAATTACTAGCACAAGCGTCTTACATCTGTAAGCTATTTATTAAATATGTTTTTTAATTCTTAACTTAGTTGTACTTTGAAACACAAATCTTTAGTGTATTGTAACTCCTAATTGCCAAAATAGAATAGATATCTCCACTTGAATAAATCAACCTTCTCTTTCTGTCTTTCTATCTATCTCTCTGTCTCTGTCTCTGTCTCTCTCTCTCTGTCTCTCTCTTTGCATATATATATATATATATGCATATATATATGCATATATATATATGGCCAAATCAAGCTCAGTTTATACTGTATTTAATAAGACCCTTCTAATTTTTTTCCTATGTATGACTCAGTGAAACTATTTTCCTGCTAAGAAGTTAAACTTGATATTTTGGAGTCATCATTCATAAATCTCATAGATCTAATTCACTTATTTTATACTCCTTATTTTCCCAACCTATCTCTATCACATTATAAATACTTATCACAAACCCAAAATATTTCAAGAATTTCTTGGTTAGACTTCCTAATTTTGGTTCTCTCTTTCCCCTCTCTTTAATGTGCTTAATAAAATCAGGCTCTCAGTGCTGCTGAATGCCTTGTATCTTGATAATGGGAACTAAAAGAAGAACCTTAGAAGGTGTTATCAGGAACTTAGATATGACTAATATTGTGACTTCAGAATATGTTGTCATCTCCCAATTCTGTAATATATTCTGTGTCTAAGACCTTAAATAATTTTTGGCAGACCCTTGTGTTGTTGTTCAGTCATATCTGAATCTTAATCACCCAATTTGTGGTTTTCTTGGCAAAAATACTGGAATGGATGGTCATTTCCTTCATTAGCTCATTTACAGACAGAGTTAAGTGACTTTGTCAAACATCACACAGTTGATAAGTTTCTGAGGTTGTATTTGAACTTGAGTCATCCTGACTACAGGCCCAGGACTTCCCACTGTGCCTTCTACTGTCCCCCAGGACACAAGACTTTTCACAGTGTCTAAGAAATTTCTCTTACAAGTGTAAACAGTATCTCTTTGTAAAGACACACCTGCCTACATGAAAATTTGCTGATTATATGGAAAAGATAGGGGGACAAACTGAAACAGATGAGATTTGTTTTCTTGCTAAAAAATGCTGTTCTCCCTCACAACAGATTAACCTTCCTAAAGTACAGATTTGGCTTTTATAACTTATCAGGCCTTCTAGAGTGCACAGCTAACAGCAGCATTCTGCAGAAATTTAGGGTGGATAAATAAAGCCTTTTACAAGAGAAGGAGGAGTAGAGATACATGTACTTATACAAGGGAGAAAGGGAGACTTTTTGGAATTAAACTAGCAGAGTTTAATATAAGAAAATGTTTCCTGTTCAAATGCAGAAGACAAATACTTTTGTGAAAGAAATGAATTTAGACAAAATTGCTGGATCTCATTCAAACTAGTTCTTACAGGATGGAATGTCTGCTTAACATATCCTTGCATATTTTTTTTATACCTCTCATTCAGTAACAGTTGGTGAACTTTGTCCTGTTAGTCTATTAGCTAACTGATAGAATAGCCACTCAAAATTTTACAAAAAGATTGTAGTTCCTATTTCCCCCAAAGAAGCAAAGTAAATACCACTATAAATATTTTGGGGTAGGACACCTAGGTAACCAAATTATCTAGTGTGCTCCTTCCTCATTTGGGAACGCTGGTCTGCCATTCTTTTTTCTTTTTATGATTATGTTGTAGTGATGGTGGTGGTGGTTAACTACAAACAGCCTCAGAAGGAAAATAAAATAGAAACTATTTTTAGCACTATTGGCAGAAACCATTGCCTTTTTGTTCCCACAGCTCAATTGCTCTAATTGTGATTACATATATTTACTAACTTAAGTTTTGTAAAGAATTGTTTGCATGATATCATATTGACCTGCTTAGAAACCTTCAATAGTTGCCATTGCTTATGGAATAAATTTCTAATTCTTCTTCCTTATTTTTATGATTTGGCATAATATGCTCCTATCCTAAACTCATCTCATAGAGAGCTTAAACAAAGAGATAAGACCTGTCAATTTGCTTTTTCATTATTAATTAATTGTGAGCAAATAAAGAAAAACACCATGGGTGCTTAAATTATTATAATTGTTAATATTTATTCCAGAATTATCCATTATATTTAATATAAATTTTATTGACTTTTGATATTTATTATGAACATTCTTCCTTTAGTAATACAAGTTTTACCATGTTTTCTTGAATGCTTTATTTCACAATTTTTCATGGCTCACTAATATTTTATTATATTCATTAGGCATGAGATATTTTATATTACAAATGATGTTACTGTATGTGTATATATATGTATAAACACATGTATGTAAATGTGCATGTTTGTAATGTTTTTAGTCTGTCAAGAGTTCCCATGTAATGTCATCTAAGTAGCTGAATCTCTGTCTCAAAAGGGTACTAAGAAATTCAATTCATTGTCCACAATACCTGAAACAATTTACAGACAACTCAACAATTAATTTGTTAGCATTCCTATCCTTCTCCAGTCCTTTGGATGATGGATGATCCTTGTTTTCCCTTTTATTACTTTAATTCATTGAGATAACACTTTAGGCTGCTTTAGTAAGAATTTCTCTGATTTTTAGTGATTATTATCATTAATAGTTTTATTTACAAAATTTTTGAGGGGTGCTGTTCATATCATTTGAATACAAGGCTACTAGGAATGACTATGTGCTATAGATTAGACTTAGTTCCCTAGATATTTTACTTATCAGAAGTGTTTCACAGATATTTAATGCAAAGTCTTTTTTACCCTCATCCTATATACCTCATCAGTTTTAGGCATCATATTTTATTTAAAAATTTATATAATCATGCTTATTTCAGGCAGTATATCTTTTCTTTTATGTCTGGTTATAAATCCTTACCCAATTCAGAAGTTAGAAAATTATTATTTCTTGTCTTTATTTTTATTTTAATATTAAAGTTTTCCCTTTTTTTTTCAAATTGATTAAAATATATAATAAAAGATGCTAGTCTAAACTGTTCTTTCCTTCAAAAATGTTTCCCAAAAGGTTTTTTTTCTCAATTTCTTTATATATATTATATAATTCTAGTCCTAACTTATAATGTATTCTGTTGAGAATATTTTTCCATATTATTTGGCAAGATATTTTTATATAACTAATTTATGATAAAAATTGAAATCTTCTGCTAACTAGCCTATACCTACATACACACAAACACACACATTCTTTTTTTGATTTGTCTTAGTTTTACAGAATATATTTAATAATTAATTCCTCCAAGTGAATTTGTATTTATTTTATTTTGCTTAACTCCAGAAGATATTCCTTTTGTACTATGGCATAATATCAAATCTGTAGAACTTAGCAAAGTTCAGACAAGAAGTTGAAATTCTATCTTGTTCTTCTTTTGTTTTATAAAAATTGTGGTAAATCTTAGTTTTTGGTAATCTAATATTCAGAATGATATATTTAACAACTTAAAAAAATTAAAAGGAATTTATCTTCCTTTCTCCTTCCTAGAATTTAATAGCAATGTAAAAAGTGCTGATGATTTTCTGTGTATGAATTTATTTTGTATCTTGAATCTTGTATATCTTGAATCAACTGAAGTTGATTATCCATGGCCCTTTAAATAAGCTTCATAGCATCTGGAAATAGAGATGATATTGCCTTTTCTGTATCTTTGATTTTTTTCCTCAGTATTTTTTTTACCTTTTTGCTAAACTAGCATTTCTATCACATTATGAAATAATAATGGGGATAAAGGGCATTTTTGTTTCTTTTCCTGTATTATTTATGTGATCATTTTACATTTTCATAAATATTTATTCCATTAAAGTTTTCACTTTTACACATATATAATCATGTACATTTGGATAAGTTTCTTTATTTCTTCTCTATTTGTTATAAAAAGCCTATTCTTATTTTTTGATCATTGTAATTTGCTTTCTCCCCATATCTAAGTCTTTTAAAAATCAAATTACCAAATGGTTTATGAATTGTATAAAAACACAATTTCTTTCTTTTCAAAAAACAGCTGCTTTATTAGCTCACCATTTTAATTTTGTTTTATCATTCCTCTGATTTTCAGAACTTTATAATTTTATGTTTATTTCAGCATCATTAATTTCTTGATTTTTCTGTTTTTATCATTTTCAATTCATTCATTTTTTAAAACTCTGGTAACGGGTGATAAAAGATACATATTTTCCCTTGAGAACTCTGTCCAAATCCCATAAACTCTGTTATGCTCCCTCAATGCTATATTATTAATGCATTCCTCTTAAGGTTACCTTCTTTCTGCTTTTTATTAGTTTTATATTTATCTATAAATGTCACATTGTGTCTGTGTCTTTCCTATTAATATGGTAGTTCCTTGAATTCTGTTTCTATTTTGTCTTCCAGTTTCTAGCACTAAGCAATGTCAGGCATATAGTAATTGATATATATTTACTTGCTTAATTAAATAAGTAATATAATTCTTATTTCAATGATACAATATGTAATTCATTCAATCCTTAGGATGACTAGCACTTTATAAGTTTATTGATCTGCTGCATGTTTATTTTAATTAATTATAATTTTACTGTCATAGCTTGTAGAAGATTTTAGTTATTACAGTTTTATATATTTAAGTTCTTTATTCTATGGCATAGTTATTTTATTAAGTTATAAAATAATTATGCAAAATAAATATTCCTTAAGAGTATATCACATTATATTTAGCAGAGTGCAACATCAGGAACTGTTAACTCATTGGTTCTTCCTCCACAGTCATTCAGAAGATTTTTATTTATCAAATGGGACAAACTCCTGAGTCAACCACCATCATCAGTTCTTGCATATCCTGAAACCAAGCATGGTGTATCTGAGAATTATTCAAAGACTGATGCCCTCTGTACTCTTATATTGCTAAAAGCACCTAAAACCTTGGTAAACTCCTCTTTAATTTTTTTTTTCATCTCTGGTATTGTTCTTTTATCTACTTGATCTTCCTATATCTCTCTTCATAAATAGTTCTCTTTTTCTCTTTATTATTGTGTTTCTTTCTGCCTCTTTGGAGTTCTGACTTAGAGTTGCCTTCAGAACCTAAGACATATTCTTTACAATCTTAAGAATGGTGATAATTATTTCTCCTATGACACATGACTTAGGGAAACTCTTGCATGTTCCTTATTCTATCTTCCACCAGAAAGACTTATTTTGCATTTGCTCATGTTAATTTTCCTACCAAGGTAAAGTTTTCAAAAATTGATGAGATCGCCAAAGAGAGATCCCTGAAATGGGGATAGAGAAGGCAGGAAGTACATTGTCTTTCTGAATAGTGCTAAGGCATTTACCTATACTAACAATGCCAGCCACAACTCATCCTGGGAAAAATAAACCCACTGATTAATAAAATAATTACATTTATCCTTTTCTTCCCATTCACTTACATGTCCAATCCTTCTCCAAAATGTACACCCATAGAATTTTTCCTTATTTTTTTAATATAAGAATTCTCCTCAAACCTTAGTAGAATTGACTAAATGAAGATGACATGAAACTTGAGGTCCCTGGAGCCAGTATCACTAATTCAAAATAAATAGATGATAGACTTTGTGAAATGAGTCAGGGCAATAAACCAGACAATCTGGAGCAGAACAGTGAGTTACTTCTGCTAACAGAGCAATTTAAAAAAGGGGAGGGGGACTGAAAGAAGGCCTATATTGACCATTATTCCTTCATAGTTTTGACAATTGATTATCTTGACAATATTCCTCATATTTTAATTGTTCTGGTTCTCCTCACTGCATTTTGTATTAATTCATATAAATCTTCTCTGGAATTTCTGAAACTATCCTCTTCATTATTACTTACAAAAGAATAGTATCTAACAATCATATATGATAACTAATTCAACTATTCCTCATTTGATGGGCATCCCCTCATTTTCCAATTCCTTGCCACCATATAAAAGGTTGATAGAAACAATTTTGTACATGAGTTTTCCTTTTATTTGTTTAGACCATATGCTCATCAGTCATATTGCTGAATCAAAGGGTATAGACAATTTTATAGAATTTTGAACATAGTACCAACTAATTTACCAAAATGGTTGGAATAGTTCATATTTCAAATATTCATTACTAATCTATTTTCCTACATCCTCTCCAGAATTTTTCATTTTATTTTTCTATCATGTTAGCAAATCGAAAAGATGTAAGGTGGTACATTAATTTAATAACAATTGTTAAAAAGTAACAAAATATTAAAGAAAATATCTCCTTAAAAATTAGAATGGGCCCAAATAGTAAAAGTGATACATAAAAATACTGAATAAAAGAAATTCTTAAAAAACACAATTATTCAAATGGCAGACATCAAGAAACAACACAACAAAGCAAAAAACTGAAAAAATAAGAGAAATGTGAAATATGTTAAAAGAAATAAAATTGCCATGAGAAATAGATTAATTAGAAAGAATTTAAGAATCTCTAAAAGATGTGAAGTCCATGGGAAAAAAAAAGACATCATATTTCAAGAATTATAAAGGAAAACTGCCCAGGAGTATTCAAAACAGAGGGCAAAGTATAAATTTAAAGAATCACTAATGGTCCCCTGAAAAAAATCTCAAAGTAATAACTATAAGAAATATCATGGCCAAAATTCAGAGCTCTCAAATCAAGAAGAAAACAATTTAAATTGTGGGAAATAAATATTTCAAGTACTGTATAGTTAGTAAACATAAAATAAGATTTAACAGCTACCATGGTGTTAAGGGGCAGGTTAATTCTCCAAGAGCCTCTACAGCTGTGAATCATAACATCTGAAGGAGTTTTGGGACTGGGTGTGGTAGACTGGGAATGAAATAAATTGGAGGCAGAGGGAGGAGGAAAGAGGTCAGATGATGCAATGGCCTCTCCATCAGAGAACAGGAACTGCCTCTCAGTCTCCTTGTATCATCCTCTCACAAGAGGAGATCCATTCTGGGTTGGATCTCCAATAGCCACTGTCAGGTGACTCCTGTGTATTCCAATACCATGGTAACTGAACAGTGGACTTTATTTTTTTAAATTTTTTTTTTCTGTTTATATATGCATGTTAACTTTTTAAATACAATGAATAATACTGGGAGAGAAAAATCATAACAAAAGGGAAAAACCATGGGAGGGGAAAAAAAAAGAAGTGAATATACCATGTGCTAATTTACATTCAATCTCCATAGTTCTTTTTTCTGAAAGCAGATGGCATTTTCTATCCATAAAATGTTGCGATTGTCTTGGATCACTGAACCACTGAGAAGAACCAAGTCTTTTACAGTTGATCATCACACATTCTTGCTGTTATTGTGTACAAAAATATTCTGGGTATTGCTTCATCCCATTCTCATTTACAGTTTTGATTACCACATCCTCTCTGTCCGTGTCATATCTCCTCCAACTATCCCAATAACAGATACAGCTCTCAAGCATTACAAATATAATTTCCCACCTATGGATATAAATAGTTTAATTTTTAATAACATATATTTCCCATATTTATCTTTCTGTACTTCTCTTGTCTTTTTTTTTTTTTGAATATTACATTTTCTGTTTAATTCATTTTTTTTCCAACAAAAATGATTGAAAGTCTCTTTCTTCATTGAAGATCTATCTCCTTCCATCTCCTCCTATGAAAGATGATGCTCAGTCTTTCTGGATAGTTAATTCTTGGTTATAACCCCAGGTTCTTTGTCTTCCAGAATGATATTCCAGGCTCTCTGATCCTTTATTGCAGGTGCTGCCAGATCTGGAGTAATCCTGATTGTAGATCCTTGATACTTTCAGTTACTTATGTGACACCTTACGGTATTTTTGACTTGAGATTATATTTCTGGAATTTTGCAACACTATTCTCTGGGGTTTTATTTGTGGAATCTCTTCCCAGAGGAGATGGATAAATTCTTTCAATGACTATTTCCTACTCTGTTTCTAGTATATCGGGGCATATGTTGATGATCTCTTGAAGGATTCCATATAGGGTCTTTTTTTAGTCATGACCTTCAGGTAGACCAATAATTTTTAAATTGTGTCTCATTAATCTATGTTCCAAGTCAACTGTTTTTCCAATGAAGTATTTTACATTTTTTCCATTATTTTTTGTTTGTTTGACTGATTCTTGATGTCTCATAGAGTTATTAGATTATACCTGTGGTAGCCCTGTTGTAGCTTTTAATGTAATATTTTCTTTACTTAGCTTCTATATCTCTTTTTTCCATTTTATTTTTTAAGAAATTGCCTTCCTTTTCCAAGCTGTTGACTCTATCTTGCATACCTCTCATTTGTTTTCTCATTTTTTTTTCAATCTCTCTTATTTGCCTTTAAAAGTCTTTTATGAGCCCTTCCAAGAAGCCTCTTTGGGCATGAGATCACTTTATATCACTCTTTAAGATTTCTTCTGTGGGTATTTTGTATTCATCTGAATTGATATTTTGGTCTTCCCTGTAACTATAGTAGCTTTCTGTGATTAGCATTCTTCTTTATTCCTTACTTATTTTCTTCCCTGTTCTTTTTGTATTTTCTCTTTTGTAACTTTTAAGGTTGAGCTCTGCTTCTGCAGTAAAAGGGATGTTGTCCCAAGCTTTCTGTGCAGCTCTGAGAGTTGGCTTTTAGTACAGGCTTTTTGCTTGGTGTTTTGCTCACTTAAAAGGTTGTTTCCTGCTCTTTCCAGGAAACAGTCTGGCTTCCCAGAATTTGCCTTCCAATCTGGGATTGGCAGCTGTCCCACTGGTCTATTCTGCTACTGAGACAGGACTGAGAGTCTTTTTTGCTCATCTGCTATGTTTAAGATCTTACTAGGGGTAGCTAGGTGGCGCAGTGGATACAGCACCAGCCTTGAATTCAGGAGGACCCGAAATTTTTAGCAAGTAAAGGATGAAAAACATAAATAGAAGAGAATAGGGAGAGAAATTCACAATCATAACTGTGAATGGGGATGAGATTAGCTCAACTATAAAATGAAACTTGACAGCAAATTGGTTAAGAAACTAGAATACAGCAATATGATGTTTACAGGAGATACACTTGAAACAGAAAGACATACAGAGTAAAAATAAGGGGCTCAAACAGAATCTATTATGTTTTAGATGATACAAAAAAGAGGTAACAATCATGATCTCAAAGAAAACAAAAGCACATATAGAGAAATAATTGAAAGATATATTCAGAGAACCTAAATTTTGCTAAGTTATACCAGAAACAGTAATATCAATACTAAATGTTTATACAAGAATAGCAAAGCATCCAAATTTTGAAAGAGAAATTAAATGAATTATAGAAGGAAATGAACAGTAAAACACTACGAGTAGGAGATCTTAATTTATGCTCTCAGACTTAGATACCAAAAAATGAATAAATAGGAAAGTAGTTAAGGAATTGAATAGAGTTTTTAAAAAAACTTAATATGGTAAATGTCTGAAGAATACTGAATGGAAATGGAAAAGAGTGTAACTATTTCTCAACTAGGCATGGTTATTCATAAAAACTGACCATGTATCGGGAAATTAAAAAACAAAAGTATAAAAGCAAAACTATTCAGCGAATCATTCTCAGACCAAATAGCCTTTGAAACACATTTTACAACACATTTTAACTGGAATGATAATGATCTTAAGTGATAAATGAAATAAGAACAGAATCATAGAAACAATCAATTATTTTATTAAATAAAACAGTATTTATTATTACATGCATATGACAATAAAAGAGAAAAAAGCAGATAAACAAATTAGACATGTAATAGAGAAAAAAATTGAAGAGCAACAAATTAAAAACTTCTAAATACCAATTTAGAAATTCTTAAAATCAAAAGCAAGAATAATGAAATTTTAAACAAAAAAATGAAATAAAGCAGAACTGATTTTATGAAAGTATTCATAATATAGAAAAACAATTGATAATTTGATTTTTAATAGAAATAAGAAAATTAAATAATCACAATTAAAGTCTAGCTACCACCAATTGAACTTTTAAATGAACTTTTTAAATGAGGTTTTTTGCATGAGCTAATCCAATTCCAATTGATCAATGATGGACAAAAGGAACACTGGGAAATGAGTGTAAACTGTGAGCATTTTTTTTTGTTTTTCTTCCCAGATTATTTTTACCTTCCAAATACAATTCTTCCTTTGCAACAACAATAACAACAACAACAACAACAAAATTCAGTTCTGCACATATATGTTATACCCTAGGATATACTATAAGATATTTAATATGTATGGGAATGCCTGCCATCTAGGGGAGGGGGTGGATGAAAGGAGGGGGAAAATTCGGAAAAGAAGGGAGTACAAGGGATAATGTTGTTAAAAAAAAAAAAAAATCACCTATGCATATGTACTGTCAAAAAAAAGTTAGAATTATAAAATTAATTTTAAAAAATAAAATAAATGAGGTTTTTTGTTCATTGCATTTTTTTCCCATTTCACAAATTTTGTTGTTCAATGAATTGGTTTCTTTTTTCATGTCTATTTTGAAAGGAGTTATATGCTTTTTTCCATTTCATAAAATCTATTTTGTAAGGAGTTATTTGCCTTTTGCATTTTGTTGAAACTATTTTGTAAGGAGTTATATGCTTTTCCCATTTCATCATATCTATGTTTAAGGAGTTTTCTTCACATAATTCAGATAATTTCTGTTTTTCCTTTTCCATACCTTCTTGCAAAGATCTCATTTCTTGTTCCCATTTTTCTTCTAACTCTTTTTAAAGATGATTTTTGAATTCTTCCAAGGGAGTCTTGTGAAATGGGGACCAACTCATATCATCAGTTGGCACTTCATCTGGAGCTGATTTATCTTTAGACCCCTTAGGGTTTTATGTCTGTTCTCTTTCTCCATGAAAGCTGTCCATATTCAGAGTCCTTTTTGCTTTTTTTGCTCATTTTTTAAAAGGTTAAGGTCTGCTCTTAAGGCAAAGGGGTGATAGCCACTTTAGGTTGCCCTGGAACTGGTGCTGCTGACTGACTTCTAGTACTTGGTAGGGATGGCCAGGGTCAGTAGTTTCCTGGAATTCAGAGGCTCACTATTTGCCTTTTGTATTTACTGTGGGTGCCTTACAGCAATTCCCCCCTCCCCCGCCCTGAGGCAGGGATTAAGTGACTTGCCCAGGGTCACATAGCTAGGAAGTGTTCAGTGTCTGAGATCAGATTTAAACTCAGGTCCTCCTGAATTCAAGGCTGGTGCTCTATCCACTGCACCACCTAGCTGCCCCACCTTATAGCAAATCTGCTGAACCTCTGGCTTATAACCAGGACAGTAGTCTGTGAGCCTTGCAGTAGATTCCCTGGTGCATAGATATCAGTCCTGGCTCCCTGCCTTGCCTCTTTGCCACAGGCTCTCTGTTCTATGGTCTGGTCTCAGCAGCCTCTCCCCTTGCTTGATTTGAAACAGACCTTTTCTCAAGTTTTTCCAAAGTTTCTTCTTCCAGATTTTGTTGTACTCAAAATATTTGTGGGTTGTGTCACTCCAAAACTAGTTCAGGAGCTCAGTCTATTATTGTTCTGAGGGATGCTAGGAAAAGCATATCTATTCTCCTCCATCTTAGTAATTTTTAAAATGGGAAATTTTTTTCAGCAGAAATTGACTGTTATATGAAAAAAAATTTCTAAATAATTGCTAAGTAGGGAAATGCAAATTAAAACAGCTCTGAGATATATCTCTCACATTTCCTAATGTGACCAAAAAAAAAAAAAAAAAAAAAAGAAAGAAAGAAAAGAAAAGAAAATTGAAATTCTGGAGAAAATGTGAAAAAATAGTTTAGTAATGAATATTGGAATTGTGAAATAGTCCAGTCATTTTGGATACTATGTTCAAAGTGGCATAATACTACATAGCTTTTGATCCAGCTATGACCACTAATCATATGTCCTAAACAAATCAAAAGAAAATGAAAAGGACTCATGTAAAAAATGTTTATTTTATTTTACTCTTTTGGTGGTGTCAAAGAACTGGGAAATGAAGGAATACCTATCAATTGTGGATTAGCTGGACAAGTCATCACATATGATAATGTTGGAATAATTTTGGTCATTAAAGCTCTTTCTTTTGTCCAACTTATTAGTAAATCTCATGCTGATGATTTCAGGTTGAACAACAAAAACCACACTGATATAGGAGGATGGAACTAGGGAGGATTATTTTTAACCTTTGAGGGGTACTTTGCCTATCTTTCAAATGCTGTCATATAAAATACCACCTATTCCATTTATGTATAATGTGGTCATCATATTCTTCATGGTTAGTAATTAGGCTTAGCAGGCCCTCTGAGCCTCTATATTTCCTGACTCTCTTGGCCACAGTAATTTGCTTATCTTTCTAATGATTAGATATTTTTTTGCCTGTAAACACTAACTAATGTGTGAGGAGAAATTCATGCTGAGTTAGATCTTTTAATCAAAAACACAGAGATCTATCACATTCTTGTAGTGCTTCAATAATAGTGGTAAGGACTTGGTTTAAATTTTATTTTCTTTCATTTATGCTGCAAATAAAGAAAATTGCCTTGGGAAAGTGATTTAGCTGCTATTTGATCTTTGTGAAGAAATTAAACATAATTAACTTATTTCATTTTTAGTAAGTGCCTAATTAGGTGATTCATTGAGATTCTAAAGGATTAATCTTTTGGCTTCCAGCATGAAATGGGGAGAAAAAAGAATCCACTCTCAGAGAAAAGGCAAACTACTTGGGAATTCCCTGGCCCTAGAAGAAAACAAATGATTGAATAAAAAAATAGCAAAGAGAGACTTTAATCTCACAATATTTAAAGTGAAATAAAGATAGACAAGATACAGGAGCAAAGTGAGAAAGGATGGAAGCTATTTTCAATAAAAACTGGACCTATTTGTTTCTCTTAAAGTATCTTTTCTTTCCAATAACGGAAGTGTCAGAGTGGAAAGCCTGTACAATATGGAATCAAAGGATCTGCATTTGAATCTTGCTCTTTATTTCTGATGTGATATTGGGTAAATTGATTATCTTTATTTGATGTCACTTTCCTCTCTGTAAAATCATAGAAGTTGACCTAGATGACTTCTGTACATCTGGTACAAAGATTAAAAAAAAATACATTAAATTTGGAGCAGCACTATGACACAATAAGTCACAGACTCTGGAGTCAGGAAGACAAGTTCAAATCTATCCTTACACATTCATTAGAAATGTGACTCTGGCAAGTTAGCTAAACCTGATTGCCTCAAAAAAAAATCGAAAAAAAACCCCAAAATAATAATAAATCTGAAGCATAGGACCTTTAAAGTACAAATCTGATAATCCAATTAACTTTAGGGAACTATATAATTTATTTGGCTCTCATTTTTCCCACCTGTCAAATGAGGGTGTTGAACAAAATAAACTTTGAAGTTTGTTTTGTTTATAAATTTATAATTCTTTATTTTCTTCATGATACTTTATTTTCTTAGACATCTGCATCTTTATCATAACACACACATGTCAACTCTCTTATATTTTAGGTTTCACAGTTGAATGAAACTGTTCCAGTATTATCTAAATAAATCCATCTATTCTCAAATCATATTTTACTATTCAGTATCTCATGGTCTTTACTAAACCTGTTCAATCTAGAGTAACAGAATGTGAATTTTTCCATCAGACTCTATTAATCTGGTAGGAGTTAAGAAAAGAATTATGGATCTAATGAAGATTAGGTAATTGAGTAAGGGAAAATTTTACAATTGTGTGTGTGTGTGTGTGTGTGTGTGTGTGTGTGTGTGTGTGTGTATTTGTGTCTAATGGCAACCATCTCTAGGGACAGAATGTATAGAAGGAAAAAAAAATGAAATTTACATGATAACTTAATTAAATATTTAAAAGGAATGGTAAGTTATATTCAACAGATTTTCAGTTACTTATAAAATCAGTTTTTATTATATTGGCTTAAAATACTTTTTTATTCCATAAATAAAAATTTTAAGAAGAAAGAACCATGGAGGAGAGCAAGAAGTGAGGATAAGACAGAAGCAGCACAGTACAGTAGAAGGACACTCAGTTTAGAGTTAGGAAATCTAAGATAAATCCCAAGTGTAATCATAATACATGGCTTCTTTTGTGGTCTTTTTTTTTAGGTCTCACTGTCACTATCTGTTAAATATGAGGGCTAGACTAGATGATCTTTAAAGTTCTCATGCAGTTCTAAATGTAGAATCCTATTAATGTAACATATGGGAAAAATTGTTCCAGTATTTGCTAATCCTGATCTTTTCCTTATTTTACTCAATTATCTCATTATCACATGGCAATAAATGTGAAAATTCAATTTTTAAAAACACCTGAAGGAAAAGCTTTCTAGCATGATAAATTTAATACCTTCCAAGCCTCCTAATTTGACTCCTTCATTTTACTGCTGAGGAAAATGAGGACCAAAAAAGTCAACTGGAGGCAAGATTTGAACTATACCAAATGATTCCATTTTAGCACTTTTTCCCACTGAATCATTTCTTTTTTTTTTTTTTTTAAGAGATCATTATTTATTTTTTATATTAATTTTTATAATTATAACATTTTCTTTGACAGTACATATTCACAGGTAATTTTTTTTTTTTTTTACAACATTAACCCTTGTACTCCCTTCTGATCCAAATTTTTCCCCTCCTTCCCTCCACCCCCTCCCCTAGATGGCAGGCATTCCCATACATATTAAATATCTTATAGTATATCCTAAGTACAATATATATGTGCAGAACCGAATTTTGTTGTTGTTGTTTTCGCAAAGGAAGGATTGTATTTGGAAGCTAAAATTAATCTGGGAAGATAAACAAAACAAAACAAAACAAAACAGTGCTCACAGTTTATACTCATTTCCCAGTGTTCCTTTTCTGGATGTAGCTGATTCTGTCCATCATTGATCAATTGGAATTGGATTAGCTCTTCTCTATGTTGAAGATATCCACTTCAATCAGAATACATCCTCATACAGTATCATTGTATGTATAATGATCTCCTGGTTCTGCTCATTTTGCTTAGCATCAGTTGATGTAAGTCTCTCCAAATCTCTCTGTATTCCTCCTGTTGGTCATTTCTTACAGAACAATAATTTTCCATAACATTCATATATCATAATTTACCCAACCATTCTCCAATTGATGGACATCCATTCATTTTCCAGTTTCTAGCCACTATGAAAAGGGCTGCCACAAACATTTTGGCACAAACAGGTCCCTTTCCCTTCTTTAGTATTTCCTTGGGATATAAGCCCAGTAGTAGCACTGCTGGGTCAAAGGGTGTGCACATTTTGATAACTTTTTAGGCATAATTCCAGATTGCTCTCCAGAATGGTTGGATTCTTTCACAACTCCACCAACAATGCATCAGTATCCCAGTTTTCCCACAGCCCCTCCAATATTCATCGTTATTTGTTCCTGTCATCTTAGCCAATCTGACAGGTATATAATGATCTCAGAGTTGTCTTAATTTGCATTTCTCTGATCAGTAGTGATTTGGAACACTCTTTCATATGAGTGGAAGTAGTTTCAATTTCTTCATCTGAAAATTGTCTGTTCATATCCTTTGACCATTTATCAATTGGAGAATGGCTTGGTTTCTTATAAATTAAAGTCAATTCTCTGTATATTTTGGAGATGAGGCCTTTATCAGAACCTTTAACTGTAAAAATATTTTCCCAATTTGTTACTTCCCTTCTAATCTTGTTTGCATTAGTTTTGTTTGTGCAGAAATTTTTTCATTTGGTGTAATCAAAATGTTCTATTTTGTGATCAATAATGGTCTCTAGTTCTCCCTTGGACACAAACTCCTTCCTCCACAAGTCTGAGAGGTAAACCATCCCATGTTCCTCCAATTTATTTATGATTTCGTTCTTTATGCCTAAATCTTGGACCCATTTTGATCTTATCTTAGTATGTGGTGTTAAATATGGGTCCATGCCTAGTTTCTGCCATACTAATTTCCACTTTTCCCAGCAGTTTTTGTCAAATAATGAATTCTTATCCCAAAATTTGGTATCTTTGGGTTTGTCAAACACTAGATTGCTATTTTTATTCACTATCTTGCCCTGTGAACCTAACCTATGCCACTGATCAACTAGTCTATTTCTTAGCCAATACCAAATGGTTTTGGTGACTGTTGCTTTATAATATAGTTCTAGATCTGGTACAGCTAGACCACCTTCATTTAATTGTTTTTTTCATTACTTCTCTTGAAATTCTCGACCTTTTGTTGTTCCATATGAATTTTGTTGTTATTTTTTCTAGGTCATTACAATAGTTTCTTGGGAGTCTGATTGGTATAGCACTAAATAAATAGATTAGTTTAGGGAGTATTGTCATCTTAATTATATTCGCTCGGCCTATCCAAGAGCACTTAATGTCTTTCCAGTTATTTAAATCTGACTTTATTTTTGTGGCAAGTGTTTCATAATTTTGCTCATATAATTCCTCACTTTCCTTTGGTAGATATATTACCAAATATTTTATACTATCGACCATTATTTTGAATGGAATTTCTCTTTGTATCTCTTGCTGTTGGATTGTGTTGGTAAAGTATAAAAATGCTGAGGATTTATGTGGATTTATTTTGTATCCTGCAACTTTGCTAAAACTCTGAATTATTTCTAATAGCTTTTTAGCAGAGTCTTTGGGGTTCTCTAAGTATACCATCATGTCATCTGCAAAGAGTGATAGTTTGATTTCCTCATTTCCTACTCTAATTCCTTGAATCTCTTTCTCAGCTCTTATTGCCGAGGCTAGTATTTCTAGTACTATATTGAATAGTAATGGTGATAGTGGGCAACCTTGTTTCACTCCTGATCTTACAGGGAAAGGTTCTAGTTTATCGCCATTGCATATGATGTTTACTGACGGTTTTAAATATATGTTTGTTATTATTTTAAGGAATAGTCCATTTATTTCTATACTCTCAAGCTTTTTTAGTAGGAATGGATGTTGGATTTTATCAAATGCTTTTTCTGCATCTATTGACATGATTATATGGTTTTTATTAATTTGATTATTAATATGGTCAATTATATTAATAGTTTTCCTAATATTAAACCAGCCCTGCATTCCTGGCATAAATCCTACTTGATCATAGTGTATTATCCTGGAGATGATTTTCTGAAGTATTTTTGCTAATATCTTATTTAAGATTTTAGCATCAATATTCATTAAGGAAATTGGTCTATAGTTTTCTTTCTCAGTTTTCGATCTACCTGGTTTAGGTATCATACCATGTCTGTGTCATAAAAGGAATTTGGTAGGAATCCTTCAATCCCTATTTTTTCAAATAGTTTTTATAGCATTGGAGGTAGTTGTTCTTTAAATGTTTGGTAGAATTCACATGTAAATCCATCTGGTCCTGGGGATTTTTTCTTAGGGAGTTGGTTAATAGCTTGTTCTATTTCTTTTTCTGAGATGGGACTATTTAGACTACTTACTTCTTCCTCTGTTAATCTGGACAAGCTATATTTTTGAAGGTATTCTTCCATTTCATTTAAGTTATCAAATTGATTGGCATAAAGTTGAGCAAAGTAGCTCCTAATTATTGTTCTAATTTCCTCTTCATTAGTGGTGAGTTCTCCCTTTTCATTTTCAAGACTAACAATTTGCTTTTTCTCTTTCCTTTTTTTAATCAGGTTTACTAAGGGTTTGTCTATTTTGTTGGGTTTTTTATAAAACCAACTCTTAGTTTTATTAATTAATTCCATAGTTTTTTTACTTTCAATTTTATTAATCTCACCTTTTATTTTTTGAATTTCAAGTTTTGTGTTTGTCTGGGAGTTTTTAATTTGTTCCTTTTCTAGCAATTTTAGTTGTAAGCCCAATTCATTGGCCCTCTCTTTCTCTATTTTATGCAAGTAGGCTTGTAGAGATATAAAACTTCCCCTTATTACTGCTTTGGCTGTATCTCACACATTTTGGTATGATGTCTCATTATTGTCATTGTCTTGGGTGAAGTTATTAATTATGTCTATGATCTGCTGTTTTACCCAATCATTTTTTAGTATAAGATTATTTAGTTTCCAATTATTTTTTGGTCTATTTTCCCCTGGCTTTTTATTAAATGTAATTTTGATTGCATTATGGTCTGAAAAGGATGCATTTACTATTTCTGTCTTACTGCATTTGATTTCGAGGTTTTTATGCCCTAGTATATGGTCAATTTTTGTATAGGTTCCATGAACTGCTGAAAAGAAAGTATACTCCTTTCTGTCTCCATTTAGCTTTCGCCAAAGATCTATCATATCAAACTTTTCTAGTATTCTATTTACCTCTTTTACTTCTTTCTTATTTATTTTGTGGTTTGATTTATCTAATTCTGTGAGTGCAAGGCTTAAATCTCCCACTATTATAGTTTTGCTGTTTCTTCTTGCAGCTCTCCTAATTTCTCTTTTAAGAATTTAGATGCTGCACCACTTGATGCATATATGTTTAATATTGCTACTGCTTCATTATTGATGCTGCCCTTTAGCAGGATATAATGCCCTTCCTTATCTCTTTTAATTAGATCAATTTTTGTTTTTGCTTGATCTGAGATGAAGATGGCTACCCCTGCATTTTTGGCTTTGCCTGAAGCATAGTAGATTCTGCTCCACCCTTTTACTTTTAGTTTGAATGTATCACCCTGTTTCAGGTGTGTTTCCTGTAAACAACATATAGTAGGATTCTGACTTTTAATCCAATCTGCTAATTGTTTCCTCTTTATGAGGCAGTTTGCCCCATTCATATTTATAGTTAAAATGACTAATTCTGTATTGCTTGCCATCCTGTTAACCCCTGCTTATGCTTTTCTTCTTTCCTTCCCTCTTACCCCTCTACCCAGTATTAAACTTGTGAACACCACTTGCTTTTCACAGCCCTCCCTTTTTAGTATCTCTCCCCCACCTTAAAGTTCCTCCCCTTATTTTACCCCTTTTCCTCACAATTTCTGTATTCCCTTCCCCTTACCTTACTCCTTCCCTCTCACTTTTCAATGAAGTGGAAGAAGTTTCACCATAAATTGAATATGTCTATTGATACACACTATGTTCATCTCCCTCCTTTCTTTCTCTCAGATAGAATAGGTTACCTTTGCCTCTTCATGAGATGTAGTACCACCACTTTGCCCTTTTTTATGATATAATTTCCTTTCCACCTCTAGTTTCCAGGACAAATTATACATATGTTCTTTACATATTTTTATAACAGAAGTATAGTTCTCAAGATTTCTTTTTACCTTTTTAGAAATCTCTTGAGTTCTATATTTGAAGATCAAACATTTTATGCAGGTCTGGTTTTTTCATCAAGAATAAATGGAATTCATTTATTTCGTTAAATGTCCATCTTCTTCCCTGGAAAACCATGCTTATTTTTGCTGGGTAAGTTATTCTTGGCTGTATACCAAGTTCCTTAGCCTTTCAGAATATCATGTTCCAGGCCCTTTTTGCAGAAACGGCAGAGATTGTACCCCTTCCCCTCCAGTCTGAGCTATGTGAGCTGCCTGTCTAGCTCTGGCTGGCTGCCCTCAATCTGCGCCCAGTCTGATTGACCCTCCCCCAAGCAAACACAGAACTTCTCTGGCGAATTTCAAGGATATCTTCTGTTGCTGATTATTTGTGGGTTTCTTTCTCGGTCAAGCATTAACTCCAAGGCTTGTCATGAAGTAAGTTCTGAGAGAAAACACAGAGCTCAAGCAGCTGTCTGCCTCCACGCCGCCATCTTGGCTGGAAAAGGAGATCATTATTTAGAGCTTTAATCATCTTTAGCAGAAGAATAACATTTGATAGAAAAATATAAGATGATTTTCCAAGGAATGTACATGTTTACTGATTGACTTGAGACCAAATTTTCAGCATTTGTACAACCTATACACCTTTTGTTTACTAGTTTTGAAGGTGTGAAAGTTGCTTCAGTACTTATCACATTTTAAAAGTTGGCTTTGAGTTCTTGAAGTCCATGCAGGCCATGCTGACAGAGTGGTTCTGCCCATCAGTAGCAGAAATGATTGGTCCTCTCTGCCTACACTGCCTTCAGTGTAGTCATGGCAAAAATCTGCATGGCTGTTTTCCAAGGACCAGCACAGACAGATAATTTTAGAGAGTCTGTAAAAAATAAGAGGACTGAATTAGGCATCCTTGAAAGTATAGCTCTAATCTATGAAGCTCTTCAATATAGATAGCAGGTCTTATTTATGTAGAAAGGGAAAAAAAATAGAATGAGGGTGATATTTAGATTTGTAGTCAGTACATAATTTAGTTCCTCTGACTTAGAACTTGGAATTATATATAACCCATTTTAGATTTGTGGTATTTTAGGAATTTGACTAGAAATTTCCTATATGGCCAAAAATTGGAGTGTGATCATGAATATATAGCTTCTGTGACCCTCAAAAATATATCTACCTATCATCCTAACCTTTCTTTTTCATCTGTTAACTTGTAAAAGCAATGATGTCTCAATTCCATATTTCTGACCAAAAAGGCAATATGGTATAGGAGATAGAATCCTCAACTTAGAATAAGAAATAGAGGATTCTCTTTCCTCCTCTGACATTGTTTGTGTTCATGCTGAATATAATTTAATTTCTGAAGGTTTGTTTTTTCTTTGAAATATGAGAAAATCACATTCATATCATATACTTGAGAGAATTGTTTTCTAACCCTATAAATTCAGAATAGTATATCTCAAGAGCTTTGGAAACTTAAAAATTCTTAATTAAATAGTAGCTGCTATTTTGTATAAAATAATACCTTCTGTGTTTCATTATTAGGTGAACTCTTTATTGGGTAGTGGGTCAGAGAGAAAATCATTAGATTTAGTTTCACAAAGAAAGTTTGACAATTAGAATATTAACTATGTGGAAAAGCTTAATTTTATTCAATTTTTACACTGTCATTTATTATGAATAATATGAACTATTTATTAAGAGAAATCATGGAGAAACTAAAAAAAAATTCCAATTCCAGATATAATCATAATGTTGCCTCATCAGAACAATTTTTAAATAATATTTTGTTTTTTTTTCAATTATATGTCAAAACAATTTTTGGCATTCATTTTACAAGGTTTTTTGAGTTCCAAATTTTCCTCCCTCCCTCCTTCCTTTCCCCCTCTTCCTGAAAGGGTAGGTAATTTGATGTAGTTTTTATATATGTATATTTCCATATTATTCACAAATATAATATAAGAAACACATCAGAAAGGAAAAAATGAAAAGCAATAAAGTGAAAAAATATATGTTTCAATCTGCAATCAGTGTCCTAATGAACACAATATTTTTCTTTGGATAGGGATAACATTTTACTTTATAAGTTCTTTATACTAGCCCTTGCTCATTGTATTTGAGAATAATTGAGTTATTCAAAGTTGATCATCATACATTGTTACTGGTACTGTATACAATGTTTATTTGGTTCTGCTCATTTCACTTTGCATCAGATTTTTTGTATCCAGATTTTTCTGAAGTCTTCTGGTTCATTATTTTTTCTTGTAAAATGTAAGCCATTGCATTCATATTCCACAACTTGTTCAGCCATTTCCCAATTGATGGTCATCCCCTCAATTTCCAATATTTTAGTCTCAAAAAAATGCTTTTCCTTTTTTATGATATCTTTGGTATTGAGACGACTTCATATCACCTTTTGAGATTTCCTCTGTGATCATTTTGTCCTTATTTTAGTTGGTGTTTTGGTTTCCTCTGTCACCATAGTAGGTTCCTATTGTCAAAGTTCTTTTCTGTTTCTTGTTTCTTTCTTTCCTTTTTTCCCTCTTCTGTGGCTTTTATGGCCAAGCTCTGCTCCTGGGGTAAAGGGGGAACTTTCCCAAGCTTCCTGTATGACTTGTTTTGAACACAAGGGCCCCTTATATAATATTTTGCTCACAGTAGAGGGTAGCTTTGCTTTCTCCAGGAAATAGTCGGTTTGCTGACAATTGGTTGTGCTGGTATTGGGGACTGCCCCAATGCTCTGAGCTACTGAGCTAGGACCAATGTGTCTCAATTGCTGGAATGAGGTATTTAAGAACCTCTTTCTGGCTTTCCCAGACTCTGAGCTGGACTAAACTCAGTCCAGCTTGAAATAAGACTGATCTTTCTTCAAGTCCTTCCAATCTATCTTGAGCTACAGAGTATAGATGGCTGGAACTCTGAAGAAATATACTTGAAGCAAGGATACTTACAAAAAGGTGTTAAATCAGTGTGATTGATGAGATGATAGTTCTCTAGTTTATATATACTTAGTACTTATATGATGATGTAATGGTTCTCTAGTTCACACATACTCAGTATGCTATAATGATGTAATTGTAATAGAGTATTTAAGGCCTGAGAGAACTAGGGACAGGTTCAGTCAGTCAGTCAGAGTAAACATACTATAAAAAAGTCAGACTGGAACAGACACAAACTGTGAAGGAGACAATAAAGACTTTAGACTCTATTCTTGACTAGTCTTGTGGTAATTATCCTGTTGAAACCTAGGCCCCTCTGGAGGATCTCCAGAAAGCTAGCCCAAATATTTCAACAGAGTGGTCTTATTCTATCAGACTCTCTTTAGAGGTTTTTTTTTAATGTGGTTTTCAAGGGAAACTGGGAGAGCTCGAGTAGTTTCCTGGATTGTCTGCCATTTTGTCTTTACTTCTGGAACCTCTTACATATTTTTTTAAAGTTTCTTTTGAATACATTCATAAGTCCTTTCTGGGTTTGAGACCACTTCCAGTTTTTCTTTGGAGTTTTGACAGTAGATCTAATACTAGGGTAGAATGAGCATAGTCTCAGGGTTTTTGTACCAGAGGATGCAGGCCCTAGCAATTTACCTTGTGCTGCATCCATATTGCTCTGAGGGCCACAGGGAATCCTTGTATTTTGGTGCTGTGCTGATCAGTGGGGCTATGGGGAAGGCTGGTGCTTCTGAAGGTGATAGGAGTCTGGCAGCTTTCCTAGGCTAAGTCTTGGTCCTAGTGCTAGTGAATAAAGAGAACTCAAGACAGTGAGCTAATCAGATGCACTGGTGATCTGGCTTTTGGTATCTACCTGCCCAAGACATTGTTGACATATTCGGTGGCTCTCTGAACTGGAACCCATTATTCTCTTTATTTTACATTTATATTATGTGGGGAAGGACATGTGTTGTTATTTTCCTGCTCCTCCATACTCAGGAATAGAATCTCCCACTGGTTTCCTGAGGTGTGATTTGCTGTCGGCTTGTTGGGATGCTTTGTTTCCTTTACTGTGTTCTCTTTTTACATGAGTGAAACAGAACTTTCTTGTTGATGTCTCAAGTTTCTTGGATTCAAATGTTGTTTCATTCTGTTTATTGGATCTGCTGTCACAGGATTTTCTTTGGGGTGCTATTTTATGGTTGTTTGAAGGTGAATATGGGATAGTTATACTGATTTACTCCTTAGTCTACCATCTTGATTCCTGGAAGTCCTATCAATACCATTTAATTACATCATTGATGCATTATATCTGATTCCACTTCCAGAGTTGTTTTAATGTCCATCACTCATTTCCCAAACAAGGTCAGCATAATTCAGTTCTAGTGCTCAGTTTATTTTTTTACATCTGACTTATCAATCTCAATTTTAAATATCACAGATTTTAAGTACATATTGGAAACAATTTAAAAACAGCTGAATTCACATACCTGCAAAAGTATCATGCTAATTGTTTTAATTAGCAGCTTCCAGAATATGAAATGTGGAAGAGAAAACATAATGAAGTTTGTGAAACTTTAAATCCTACTTTTCCCAAGTTTGAAGTCAATGTTCCATTGATTGCCTTATTCCTTTATTCTCTGAAAGGTAGCTATAGAGATTTAGTCCCTGAACCCCCAGGCTCCTGATTTAATCAATTCCCCTTCTTGTTCCATATCTTGCACTAGAGCTCAGCATTTTCCATTCATCTCTGAGTAAATGTAATGGATTGGATCTTCCCCAGCTGTGAAGAAAAAAAAAAAAAAAATATATATATATATATATATATATATATATATATATATATATATATATACACACACACACACACACACACAGATAGAGGAAGTCTGCAGAAGGAGTATTTCCAGATTTTACCCGAGAATCAACATCTCTAGCTTAATCTTGAATTTAGAGCTTAGGGAATTCCTGAATATGAAAGAGAAGGCCAATTTTCTTACTTCCCTTGCAGAATGTTGCTGAATTCTTTATCCCCCACAGTATTTGCCAAATAGCTTCTTTATCCCCATGAGTGAGCCCTGATTCATATCCCTACGCCATTCACACCTTGCTTTCCAAGGAATTGCCTCTTGAAGTATGCCTTTTTTTTTATTTCTCTACACTATCCTCTGTTATGCAATTATCCCTATAAAATGTTTGATTGTCACTCCACTGACTCCTGAATAGTGATGAATCCCATTAGATAACTCTGATAATATTGTCTATACATCTTGGGTCTGTTGTTCAATTAAGTTACCTCATCCATTCTAATTTAGCATGTTTGCTATACTTTTGTATTACAATCTCAAAACTCTAATTAAAAGCATTTAAATATTTAAAATAATAAGTTTGTATGTTCAAGAAAGCATCTTCTGTCTATATCATTTTGGCTATATGAATTTAATAGAAGAAACTTTGTTTTCTGGGAGTAAATTAGTGATTTTAAGTGGGATATAGCTGTACTTTAATGTTAGTGTTTAGTATTAAATGAAGGTATTTAGTTAGCCTTTGAGGGAAGAAAGGTTCCTAATTGCTCCTTTTAACCTATTTTTTGGAAAATTTTACCTCTTAGCAAGACAAGTCATACTTATAAAATGCATACATATATGTAATCAGTTAAATGTTAAAAATGTATTAGAATATATCATTTTCTTCTTTCCCATGATTGTGAGGAGTAGTGGATAGAAAGCCAACTTTTAAGAGTCAGTAGAGGATGCAGAGCTCACCTTACTTGTATAAAATTCTCCTCCAAACAACTTTAAAATAATGTCTCAAATCAAACTTTGGAATGTATGAACAAACAAAAGTTAAGGATAGAACAATTTTTCAGTACAAGACAATTTGAGAGGTCAGCAAAAATAGTTTGTCTCATCAAGGTGGTAATTAGCTTGAATGTAGTGCAAGTCAGCAATGGACCTTTGAGAAAGTTGCTTGGGCAGTGGCTATTTAGGATCAAGCAGCACACATGATAAGGAGATCAGACTAGATGAAGGGTCAAATTACAGGATTACAAGTGAGCGTTGACACTGAGTGCAGAACATTTATAATGCCTATATGCAGTTCTCATTCAGTCTCATAACAAAGAGCTACTCTAGTACACTAGTACTTGTAGTCCTAAGGGAGTTAGAACATGCTCACAGTTCCAGGACAGAAAGAAAGTGTTTGTATTTGTTCCTATGGGGAATTGGGACCCTAGCCTCAGGTCCAGAGGATCTCCAATTCTTGTGGCCCCAGGATATATGAGCCCAAGTCACAATTCCAAGGACATAAGGTGTAAAAGTACTTATGGCCACAAGGAAGAAGATCTGGCCACAGTTCCATGGAGAAAAATTGTGCTTGTGCTCACTCAACAGAGCAGAGCACAGGCCAAGAGAACAATAACTATACCTCTCCTTAAATCTTACCACCTTAGAAGAGGTGAAAACTTACAAACCCTCAGAACTAGCTCTGAAAACATCAACATGGAAAACCTTAACTTTGTGACAGTTTCTCCTGCACACCAGAGGCAGAATCCAACTTTAGGATACATTTAAAAATTAATAAAGAGGCTGGAAAAATGAGGAGATAACAATAATGAGAAAAGAACTTGAGTGGAGAAAGTTACTGTCATGACAGGGAAGATCAAAACACGCATACACAAAAATCAGAAGTACACAATTAAATCATTATAACTATATGCAGAGCTTCAGAGAAAAATAGGAACTTGTCATAAGCCTCCAAAGATTTTTTAAAGAGTTTTTAAAAGGGTTTTAAAATAATGTAAGAGACATATAGGAATAATTGAGAAAAGAGTGATGCAAGAAAGTCATAAAAAAGTCAACATCCATGTACTTTAATGTTTGAATTTGGTATTAAATTAAGGTATTTAGCTAGCCCTCATTGGAAGAAAGTTTCCTAATTCTTCCTTTTAACCAAATTTTTGAAAATTTTAACTTTTTAGTAACACAAGTCATACGTACAAAATGTATACATACACACACATATATATATATATATATATATATACACACACATATATATGTGTGTGTTTAATCAGCTAAATGTTAAATATTTTTAGACTATATAATTTTCTTCTCTCCCCTCCCACAATAGGAAAAGGAGGGGAAAATACTAAAGAAAATAAATCCTTGAAAAGTCATGAAAAATTTTCTTCTATCATAAAACCATAGTCAGGATAACACAAGATTTAACAGTTTCTATATTAAAACAGAGATCTTGTGATGTGATATCTCTAGAGGAGATACAATTATAATAAAAAATAGTCTACCGAGGGAAAAAAAAAACTGCTTTAAGAGGAAATAAATATATAATAAAGTTAGAAAACTCTCAAGCATTCATAATGAAAAGACCAAAGCTGAATTAGGATGTTAGGCAATAGAGAAGATAAAGGATTGGTCAGAAGTCAAAACAGAATTTCAAGGAAGGACAGGCTGAAAGGAGAGAAAAAAGTAAAAGATAGCAAGAAAATGAAAGAGATAAGAGATGAACAGATAGAGAGAACAAGAGAGACAAACAGACACACACAGAGAGAGAAATGAGACAGACAGAGAAAGAGAAATAAGATAAGGGAAATACACAATTAGTAATAATAATTGAATGTGAATAGAATGAACTCACCCATAAAATTAAAGTAGATAATAGAATGGATTAGAGACAAAAATTTGACAATATGTTATTTACAAGAATCTTAGCTTAAGCCTAATTCTTTTTACAAAAAGTAAAGGAACTACAAAAGAATCTATAATCCTTCAACTGAAATTTTAAAAAAAGAAGCAGCAGTAGAGGTAGCAATCATGATCTTAGACTCAGAAAAAGCAAAAATTGATCTAATTAAAATAAATAAGGATGAAAATTATATTTTGCTAAAAAGTATTCTAAATAGTGAGGTAATCACAATAGCAAACAAATATGCACACTAATTCTTAAAAAAAAAAAGTTAAATGAGTTTTGGAAGGAAATAGATGGTAAAATTGTATGCCTACTGGATGTCAACTTTTACCTCTCAGACCAAGACAAACAGAAACAAACAAGAAAGAAGTTGAGGAAATCAATCAAATTTTAGAGAAGGCAATACAATAGACCTGTGAAGAAAAATGAATGATGATAGAAAAAAATATATCTTTTTTCAATGCTATATGATACATACATAGAATTTGAACCTCTATTGAGTATAAGCACACAAGTAAATGTAGAAAAAATAGATAAATTAAATTTATCCTTTTCATATCATAATGCAATAAAATTCAATTCAATAAAAGGCCACAGAAACCTGAAATAAAAATTAATTAGAACTAATCTAAACCTAAAATGGGTAATTAAAATAATAACTAGAAATAACAATGTTTTTAAAGACAATGACAGATAAGTCAAGATACCAAAAATTTTGAAATGTGGCTATAGCAACACTGAGAGAAAAAAAATTATATCTTTAAATATTTATATCAATATAATAAAGAACAGGTGAACAAATTGGTGTGACAGTTAAAAGAAACTAGAAAAAAAATTAAAACTCTGATTAGACACCAAATTGGAAATCCTGAATATCAAGAGAGATTGATACAGTTTAAAGTAAGAAAACCAATGAAAAAAAAAATAAAACTGGCATTTACTTTTTAAATAAAATAGATAAAACATGAATTGATTTACATTTTTAAGAAAATAAAATAATCAAATTACTAATATCAAATTTTAAAAGACTGAATTCACCATCAATGAACGTCAAATTAAATTATCAAGAGTTATTTTGCCCAATTCTTTGTCAGTAAAACTGACAAGTTAGTAAAATGGATGAATATTTACAAACAATATAAAATTACCAGATTAAAAAAATAGAACACTTAAATAAATTGAACAAGTTGTCAATGATCAACATAATAAAAAGCCCCTAGAATCAGATGGATTCACAAGTGATTTTTTAAAAATTCCAATATTGCATAAACTATTTGGAAAAAATAGGCAAAGAAAGAGTCATATGAAATCATTTTCATTACACATAAACTTAAACTAAGAAGAAAAAGAGAGAGAAAAAAACTATAGAACAATTTCTCCAATGATTATTGAAACAAAAAATTGTAAATGAAATAGTGGCAATGAGAAAACTGCAATCTATCACAAAGATGACCAGGTAAGATTCACACCAGAAATGGAGGGCTGATCCCATATTAGCAAAACTATTGACATAATTGACCATATCAGCATCAAAGATAAAATTATAATATATCAATAGATGGTTAATTTTTTTTTAAATGCACCACCAATTCCTAATGAAAAATGCTGGAAGACATAGGAATCAATGGAGTACTGTTAGACATCTAAAACCAAGATAAACCATTATTTGTAATGGGGATAAACTTGAAAAAATGTCAGGAGTGAAGTGAGGGTGACCAATCTCACCATTATTATATATTGTATATTGTACAAGTAAGGCTATGTCAAAAAGAGAAGAAAAAATTGAAACACTTAGAACAGGCATAGAGGAAACAAAAGTATTCCTCTGTAGAGAATATAGTATAACTAGAGAATGCCAGAGAATTTTAAAAATATGGTTGAAATAATTAACAACTTTAGCAAAGTTGTGGGATACAAAATAAATACCCATGAATCATCAACATTTCTATAATATTACCAACAAAACTCAAGAACAAGAGCTATAAAGAGAAGTTCCATTAAAAGAGTATGTAGTATAAAATACTAGCAAGTCTACCTGCCAAGATAAACCCAGAAATTATATAAACACAATTATAACATGCTTTTAACACAAATAAAGTCAGATCTAAACAATTGTAGAATTATTAATATTAATATTATTTGGCTGAGCAATGTCATAACAATGACAATTCTACCTCATTATAATTATTCAATGTTATAAAAATCAAAATACCAAAAAATAATTATTCATGGAGCTATAAAAAGGGGTAGCAAAATTTATCCAGAAGAATAAAGGGTCATGATATAGGGAATAAAATGGAAAAAAAAAATTAAGGAAGATGGCTTAGAAGTACCAAATCTCAAGCTCTATTACAGCAAAATAAGAATAGTCTGGTGGGTCAGTAGAACAGATTAAGTAAACAGTTAACAATAGGAAACAATCATAATAATCTTGAGTTTGATAAATACAAAGATCCAAATTTTGAGGACAAGAACTTCAGTTATTTGACAAAAAAATACTGAAAAAACTGGAAAGCAGTTTGACAGAAATTAGATATAGATCAATATTCATATCACATATCAAGATAAGGTCAAAATGGGTATATAATTTAGACATAAAAGATGATATAAGCAAAGTAGGGGAGCACAAAATATAGATATAGGAAGAATTTATGACCAAACAAGAGGTAGAATGTACTATGAGATATAAAAATGATAAATTTGATTTATTAAATTTATTAAATTTAGAAGGGGTTGCACAAACAACATCAGTTTAGCCAAGATTAGAAAAAAAGCCAAGAATAGCTGGGCTTGGGGAGATGGAATTCACAGCAAGTTTCTCTGATGAAGGCCCCATTTCTAAAATATATGAAAAACTGGGTCAAATTTTCAGGAGTATGAATCATTCCCCAATTTTAAATGATTAAAGGATATGAATATGCAATTTTCAGATGAACTCTAAGGTATAAATAGTTATATAAAAATGTTATGAATAACTATTGATTAGATAAGTGCAAATTAAACAACTCTGGTGTACCACCTCATACCCATTAGTTTAGTTAATATGAAAGATAAGAAAAGTGACAAATTGGATGGTATGTGGTAAAATTGGAACAGTAATGTCTTCTTAGTGCTGTTGTGAACTGATACAACTCTTCTGAAGAGCAATTTGGACCTAGGCTCAATGAATTATAAAACTGCACATTTTTAACCCTGTGATATCACTACCATTCTGTCACCCAAAGAAATCAAAGGAAAAGGAAAAGGATCTATTTGTACATAATATTTAGAGCGGCTCTTTTTGTCAAGATAGCAGACTTGGAATTTGATGAGATGCCCATCAATTAAAGAATGGCTGAATAAGTTGCCTATACCACTGAATTCTTTTTAGTTCCATTCATTATAATATCCCTTTACAAAGTCCATAATTTATTTCAGGTTCTGAAAACCTCTTGCATAGGCTATTACAGGATCTAATTAGTCTTTAGGCTTTGACTGTGTCCATTCCATTCTCACAACGTGAAATTCCTTAACCTTTTTGTACTGTTATGTATAATATTCTTTTTCTCCTCTCCAAACTTTTGTGTGAGCTGTTCCCCATTCCAGAAATAATTTTTCTCCTCACTTCTACTCTTGGATTTCCTCTCTGAGCTATAATCTATATGAAGTCTTTTCTATAGTTATTATTTATAATAATGTTATTTCTAGTATCAAATATATATGATGAGGGTGTAGTAAAACGTTTTCTCCTGAGGCAATTGGGGTTAAATTACTTGCCCAGGGTCATACAGCTAGGAAGTGTTAAGTATATGAGGTCTTCCTGACTTCAGGGCTGGTGCTCTATCACTGTGCCACCTAGCTGCCCCTAGTAAAAACTTTTTACAAGCCTTAAAATAGATAATGATACTTTTATTACAATTGTTACCTCATCAGTTGCTAACATTTCCCAAAATATCCCTACTTACATAATTTGGGGTTCATTTTATAAGTTTTTTGAACATTTTGAAGATTTCCCATGGAGAATATAGGAGATGAAAATTTTCATTTTTTCCTTTCTTTATTTGTCCCTTTATCCTGTTGCAGAAGCTTAATAAATCTTACTAAATTTAATTGAAATATTTCTCATTTAATCTATGATTGTTATATACCATTAGAATTATACAGGAGGCAGCCATAATCTGAACTAAATATACTTTCAATGGATAGTTTATTTTGGTATTCTAAAAGCTCATAGCATGTATGGTCCAGGATTTGGAAATTAAAAAAATAACATGCATAACTATAAGTAAAATTTAAGAAGTTTATGCCTAGAAAACAAGTTTAATTTTTGCAGGGTTAAAGACTTAAATGGAAATTCATTAAGTTTAATACAGTGGAGTTATTTGGAATCTTAGTGAGATTCCAAATGTATACAAATGTCAAATAATGGGACAGAGGAATCCATTCTTCTTTGCAAATGTTAGTCATGTGACTTGTTCTTTAGATGAAGCTGTAAGAAGAAAATAGGAAAAAATGTGTTTCTAAAATTTTCTCTAACTTTTTGCTCAGCTCTACCATGTGACAGAAATAATATTTTGGAACTTGAATGTCCAAGAGTTACTGAGTGTGCAAACAAGTTTCAGCTTCTTTTCTACCTGTTCCCATCATCATTCCAAAGAATATATTTCTTTAGAGCACATTTGTCAGAGAAATGATATTTAGTAACCTATTATTCCCTGAATTGTGATTACTCATGAGATATTCATTTACTTCAGGGAGACAAGTGGAGTGATTTCCATTGTTCTCAACCAGGGACAAAATTAATTTTTAGAATTTAAGCAGAATGGTATCAAAAATATATCTAAGGAATATACCTAAAAACAAGAGCCCAAAATGATTCAAAAAATTAAAAGGGAAGATTAGGAGAAAGTTAGTCTCTTTGTTATAATGGTAAAGACTAGTATTGAAATTAACAGGAATGATTACAATAGTTGAAAATTTCAAACACTGTCAACTTATACATCCATAGATACATGATCTGATTCTTGGTAACAATTCCTTTTAAAATACACAGGCCGCAAGTATATCTAAGCTTTTTCATTTTTGTGATTCCTCCTGGCATTTTTTCAGTGGATTCTCAATCTGCTCAAGCCAATGAAGCTATTTTAATAACTTTGTTGGTATTATGCCAGTCCAAACTTTTTAGCATATTTTCACTTAATGAGCAGCCTAATTCATTTTTAATATATTGTTATTCAATCAATGAAAATATAAACACTTTAACTTTATCAAAATATGGGCATGATACCAAAGAGACACATAGTAACAATGAAATATTACTTTTTAAATAAAGTTTACATCTTTTATACATTTCCTCACATGCCAAAGTCATCACTGGTTATATATTACATTATATCAAAACATACCACTTATCTTTTGATTGTATGCACTTTTTCCCCTTGTGGAAAAATAGTAGTTTCCCATTCTCTTTTTAGACAAGGTAATACAAAATTATATTAAAATATTTTGGTCTTTACTAAGAATTTCCTTAAAGCTATGCTCTTAAATGAGACCCTTTACATCATTTTAATAAAAGATCTAGCTAATTTCAAATGGAGAGAACTGATCAGCGAGGGAAGTATTTTACCCCTGATATTGCTCAGACTCAAAACAAAAATCTTTAAGTTCATTTATTGTGTGTGAAAATGATTTGTATCAGAGATATTTTCAAAAGTAAAATAGATTTATGTTCTTTTGGCTGTCTTACTTTGAATCAGAAATACTTGCTTGAAATTTGATAAATTTATGTTTCGCAGGCATATACCAAAAAGAAACAAACAATACATAGTACAGAGATTTTCTTCTATACCCTGAAGTCTTCTAATAGTGTAATGCTCCTTGACTTGCAATGACATAGTATCACTAAAAGAATATTAAGGTAAAGACAGATACAGAGAAATTTTTTTTAATCAGTATGTAGCTTAGTATTATTGAAAGGTGTGTGTAATTTCTCAAATTTAATCTTGCTTGCTTTTTCTTCCTTTTCTATTATCCATGTGCAGCATAGTTCACTGAAAAAAGTATTGGGTTTGGAATCAGAGTATCTCCATCGATTGGGTGACATTTAGCAAATAATTTCACTATTCTTGTCTTTAGGTGCCTCAGTCTATGATAAAAGAACTAGACCAAATTACTTTCACATCCTTCCTAAAATCATGCCCATTTTTTCCAAGATAAATTGACAAGGTCATTGACCTGCATAAGTAAATGTATAATCTGGATCATTTATATTTTACATCTATTGGGAGGAGAAAATACATAAGCAACAACATAAGTTAGGGAGAAGGATTTCTAAAATAAGAAACAAGATCTGTAATCAAATGATTCAAACTCAAGTCCAAATATTTATTTGTTTAAAAAGAAGTAGTTATCCTTAAAGACAAATTAAGTCAATTCACTTCCTTTTGTTCTTTGAATAAAACTTAAATGCTTGAACAAGTTTTCAAACAGGAAAGATGGGCATTTTGAGATTTTTTTTGCTGATAATAAATATGCTGCTATATGACAGTGCTATGATGAGTAGCAAGCAATTCAAAAGAAAATCTAGTGTTTTTGGTAAGTTGGTCTTCCCCTAACTCCCACCCTTCATAATGTTCTCTGTATCTTCCTCAGGCAACAGAAGACAGCTTTGCAAGTGGAACATTTGGATAAAAAGACAAATTGTCTGCTATCTCTGAGCCTTATTTTAATATTTAATTTTACTTTGGGCCATTCATGATGCTCTTGAGAAAGCTTTTATTTACTTTTATTTCATAGCATTTATTCTGTTGCTCTGAAATATACCAAGTACTTCACTTTAAGTGTTAAATTATTTCTAACTCTGCAATATAAGTTTTTTTCCTAATTCTGCAATACACATTTTTTATTTTAGTTTTATTAATGTTTTGCCACTTCTAATATCAAAAGGGAAAGGAAGTGGAGGAGGAATGGATAGAATGCACATACTAATCTTTCTTCAAGTTTTTTTGAAGGAAAGTTGATTTAGAGAAAGCAAAACAACTTCATTTAAATCTACACGCACCAGTGTGCTGCTTTTCTCAATTTTCCTATTTCAAATCATTTATCCCAATTTACTTGGTGGAATATCATAAGGCCAAGTGCAGTTTATATGGCCTTGATTAGGTTATTTTAATTACAAGAAGAAATGATCTCATGATCATAGTGTGCAAAGGTATATTAAGCAACCACAAATGTGAAACCACTTTAGGGACCCTAGTTAGCAAAACTTTCCTTACTCCTTCTCCTGTTTACTGAATTCTGCTTAAAATTCTGTTATGAAAAATCAAGCATTTTAATAGCTTTTCATTTTCAAAATTCATGCAAATACAGTTTTCAACAATTATCCTTGCAAAATCTTGTGTTCCAAATTTTTCTCCCTCCCTTCTCCTCACTCCTTCCCCTAGACAGCAAATAGTCTAATATAGGTAAAATGTGCAATTATTTTAATATATTTCCACATTTATCATGCTGCACAAGAAAAATCGGATCAAAAAGGGAAAAAGTGAGAAAGCCAATTAAAAAACAAGCAAACAACAACAAAAAGGTGACAATATTATGTTGTGATACACATTTAATCTCTCATCTTTCTGGATGCAAATGGTTTTATCACAAGTCTATTGGAACTGGCCTGGATCATCTCATTGTTAAAAAGAGCCATGTCCATCAGAGCTGATCATCACATAATCTTGCTGTTTTAGAATCTCCTAATTCTATTCACATCACTTAATATCATATAAGTCTTTCTGGGCTTTCTAAATTCATCCTGCTCATAATTTCTTATAGAACAATAATATGCCATAACATGCATATACCAAAACTTATTCAGTCATTTTTCAACTGATGGTTATCTACTCCATTTCTAGGTCCTTACCACTACAAAAAGGGCTGCTACAAAACATTTTTCCATATGTGGGTCCTTTTCCCTTTTTATGATCTCTTTGGGATCCAGTCCCAGTAGAAACACTGCTCTATCAAAGGGTATGCACAGTTTAATAGCTCTTTGGGCATAATTGCACTCCAGAACAGATCATTTCAAAACTCCACCAACAATATATTAGTGTGTTTTCCCAAAATCCCTTCCAACATTTATCATTATCTTTTCGTGTCATCTTAGCCAGTCTGAGAAGTGTGTAGTGGTACTTCAGAATTGTCTTAATTTGCATTTCTCCAATCACTTTTGAAAGTCATTTTATCTCTAGTCATTGATTCTCATGAACAAAGAATATTTCCCTACAAGGGAAAATAGTTATTTTATTCTCAGCCATTTATATTTTAATGTAAATAATGTAATGTTGCCCTCCTCCCAAAATATGACCAAATAAATACAAAGGCACAGTCAAAATAATTATCATTGGTAATAAAGTAGAAAGTTGTTATTAGAAGTGGCATTTCCAAAAGAAGGAAAAAAATAGCAGAAAGCAGGGTAGGATCCCTGTAGAAGTTCCACCATGCTTCCAATTTTTGTCTAGTCATAACCTTATTGAAATTGCATTACCATAAAGAAAATGTTGGGGCAGAAAATAAAACATGAATAGAGCAACTTATCCAATATAGTAACATTCTGTGAATTGAAGGACTAAAAGCTGTTCTAGTCATATATTATTTTTAAAATAAACAAAATATTTTCTTTCATAAAATTTTATATAAAGATTGGAAAACCTAAATGATTTAACTCTTTGTTCAGTTTCTGTTTACATTATATTATTATGAAATTGTGGAATGTAATAGCTAGAAATGTTCTCAGAAGAGAATTTCTCCATAAAATTCAATTCACAGTTGAGAAAAGTATCCCTTCCATAACAGATCCAGAAAGTTTTCTCTGGGAATAAGCTGAATAAGTCATTTTTTTTCTTCCTCATGATAGTCCTTCAATACTTAAACTCAACTATTATGACCCCTCTAAGATTGCTTTCTTCATTTCCCTAATTGTATCTAATTCTTTCACAGTCTTGGTCATCTTCTTCTGGACAAGCTCCAGGTTACTAAAGTCAAACAAAATATTTGTTGTATTATTTTTTTTACTTTTATGAATCTCATGAATATTTCTCATGAAGTTTTTGTGAAACTGAAACACATGACTTTACGAATTATAATAATTCTCTTTTCAGTATTTCAAAGATCCATTATTTAATCAGGAGCTTCTTCTACTAATTTAATTAAACCCTCTTCATCTTAATAGTTGTCTTCACTAATTCTTATAGCAAAAAAAAATCCCCACAATATCCATTTACCAGGTTTTTTGAGATGAGTATCCCCCCCAAAAAAAAACTTAGCTAAGTTAATGCTTTATACTGAGCCTGTGTCCTGTTGCAGGACCCTGCATTTTCATTTTTTTTCCTATTTTGGAAAACCTGTTAAATTTGGGGTTTTATCAGCTTATTTTTATGAACCCAGGCTCACTTCTATTCTTTCAGGAATAAGGATATATTACCAAATTTTAATAATTGAATAATTTTAAGGGGCCCACATTTATATAAAACTTTGTTTTGCAAAATATTTTATGCATAATCTTCCAATTCCCTCAGACAATGTTCTGGGACTGTCATTTACAGAACAATTGCTTCATATATTGATACCAGAAATTTCCTTCTTGGAGATTCCCTATACCAATAAAACCACAAGAGAAATCTCAATATTCAACATTTTCCCTCCATTCTCAAAGATGTACTTGACATTAAAAATCAAGTGAATTGGATTAAGTGAGTCAGAGCTGTGCTAAGTCACCAGACTTACTCTCTACTCTGGAGCCATCTGGTTACTTGGCAAAATATCAATCAGGATAATCAGAGATAGGCCTAGATGTAGTTGGAGACCTTGGCCTTTTTAAGCTAATATCTTTCCCAAGTCTCAGTGTGACTGAGACAATGCTCATTCAGTGATTAAGTCTAGATAATAAATAAGAGAAGAGTGGCCTCTTTTACCTAGTCAAAATAATCATTCTAATAAGGGATGACCCTCTGGGTTTCAGGTCAAAACAGAAATAAATGCTTTATTTATAAGCATTCAAAGTCAGCAGAGCCCAAACAGTGACCATGTGAAGCTTTGGCTAGAATCTATAATTGGTCAGTCAGTGAGAGCCAGAGTAATTTCTGGTTTTAGTCATGGTCTTAAAAGAAATCTATCCTATAAAATTCAAGATATCTTGCAGTATTTCGATGAGGTAATTTGGGTATAATTTGTGTGAGATGGGAGTTGGAGGGTTGGTTAATGAGCAGTTTCAACAGAGTAAATGAATGTCATCTGAGTTAGGCCTCAAAGGAAGGGGAGGAAGTAGAGCATGATACTGAGGACTCAGGGAGTCCATTCAAAACTTGAGGAATAATGAGCAAAGGGACAGCCTTGGTCAAGAGCAAGACATAAGCAATAAATGTAGTTATCTGGTTTGTAACTAGTATAAAAAACACGATTAGGAGTTGTATGAAGACTAGAAAAGTAGATTGAATCCAAATTGTAAAGAACTTTGAAGGCCCATATAAGTAGCTGATAGGTTGGGACTTGAACAATGGAGAATCATTGGTAAATTTTAAATAGGAGACTTATATAATCAGAATTCTGGATTAGGGAGATGATTACAGCTATAGTGAAAAGGAGGGCTTGAAGACTCAATAAACCTGAGTTTTAATAAGGATGCCCTTTGAGGCTGGGAAAAAAATGTTTCCTTAGAATGATAGGGATGAAAGCCAGATTTCAAGGGTTGAAGAAACACAGAAAGAGCAAATAAAAGCTACTCTTTTTTAAACTTTGAGAAGATGCAGAGGATTATGAGACAAAAAGTAGATAGAGGGGATGGTGTTTTTAAAAGAGAATGCTGTTCTTAGAAGATGTTTTTTGGCACAAATTAACCATTTCTTCAGATGTTCTTTACCTCTTCTAATGCTTTTTTCTCTGTCAATAAAATTTTCTCAACCATTGAAGTTTAACAGGAGGCTACCTGATTTGAAATCAGGAGAGTTGGGTTACATAGTTTTATTCGTTGTGTAATAATAGGGAAGATAGTTTGGCCATCTCTGAAACTTAGTTTCTTTATCTATAATAAGGAAAATAATACTTGTAATAGCTATCCCAGCTAGTTATCATTATGTCTTAGATACCTATATTATCCCCAAATTTAAAACTCAGAAATGATGAATTTCCCACCGGTTTTTTTTAAATTTACACAGCTATATACAAACAACAAAGTTTAACTCTAATTTAAGACAGTATAAGTTAGAGATATATGTCAGGAATTGTAGTGTATTTTGAAATTTTTCAATGAATAATGCTATATGGCCCCATTGAGTTTATATTGTATTAGTTTTTTAACCTGACTTGATCACAACAAAAATTGCTATACTCACTGTGAATTTTATGTCATATCCTCTTAAGAACAGTCCATGTGTATAAATTTGTTTTAATAAAGCACTTTTAAAATTGTATAATTTCATGTATAACTTCTATTTTGCTTTCTTCTGTAGCGAATAGGCTAAAATTTTATGTTAAGTTATAAATAAGTGACTGAGGAATAAGTGTCACTATATCAACATTTTTGCTTCTTTTTTTTCTACTTAGAGACTTTTTTTTCCTGAGGCAAGTATTACTTGTCTAGGGCCACCCAGCTAGTGTCTAAAGTCAGACTTCTGACTTCAGGGCCAGTGCTGTGCCATCCAGCTACTCATGTTAAGACTTTTTTAAAATCACACAGATTTAATAAAATATATCCTATAAGGAAAACAGTATAGATACAATTAAATGCTATGCAGATACTGATCATTTTTCACCAAACTCCGAGGTTTATTACATTTAATTATAGTGTTCGGAAAAATATGTCTTCTAAAAAATAAGGAAATAGTTCAAAACACAGTTCAAAAAAGATAGGGATGTCTTTCTCTTTCATTGAAAATAATATAACCTCTTTCTCATATTGTTTCTTCCTTTTTCCTTTTAATAAAACTAGGCAGACATTTGCATGATTTTACCTTCTTAGTATACTTTTTCTAGTACTCACATATGTAAAAGGGTTTTGACACATGTCCAAAATACCTATGATGAAAGTGCATGTTTTAGAGATTTCAGAGACCTGATTCTTGGAGAAGACATCTTTTGTTGGTCTGCTACATAAGTGAAAATAGCCTCTTTCCATTTGTTGTGTAGTAGGAACTGTCTTTATCTTTTGTTCTCTCTGGATAAAACACAGCTATTTCCTCTTTCTATCCCAAAGGTGCAAATCTCATTCACTCACAGTAGCAATCCATTAACCTGATGAGAAGCCCTAGGATAGGATTATAAAAATGAGATCTGTTAACTTTTTCTTTAATAGTTTGCCAGAGTACAACTGGTTTAATTTGTATTTTATTTATACCGTATACCCAGTAACAGCACATATTGTAAAGAGAATCTATTCTGGAAGACATAGTAATTCTGAAGAATACAATGACCCAATAGAGTTCCAAAAGGACCATAATTAAAAATTCTATCCACCTCAAAATAGATAATTGAACTCAAAGTACAGATTGAAGTATTTTTTTCTATTTAATTTTCCTTATTTTTCCCCTAGCACATTGCATAGAAGATGGAGTGAGAGAAAGGAGAGAATTTGGAACTGAGAATAAAAAGAAAATTAAATCCTCCAAAATTGTGTTTTTATGTTAGGTCACAAAAGGATTTGCACTTGAGACAGAACAACAGATGGAGTTCCCTCTTGAGAGAGTATATATCTGAAATCAGAGCTGATGACTTTTTTCCTTTGAATAATCCTAAATCTTTAATCATATTTGTGGTGTATCTTTCTCAAAGTGAGTCCACATTTGCCTGCCCCAAGCCATCAGAGTGACTAATATGTTAAATTGATATTTCTCGTAGCTTTAAAGTAACAAACAGAAACCACAGAATGCCTACTAGGTGCAAAGAACTACGTATTGAAAGTGTTATAACATTTAGTAAAATATGTAATCCCTACTTTTATAAAAGTTACAATTTTTAGGAAGATAAAATATATATTATTACACAATAAGTATACTGCAAATTTCCAAAACAAAATGTTATATGAGTCAAAAAGGAAAATACTTATTGAAGAGATGAGAAGAAAAGGGCCAATTATGACTTCTTAAATTATAGGATATTTCAGTTCAGCTTTAAAAGACAGGTAGGAATTCACCTAATTGCCTTGAGGGCTAGTGCCTTCCCTCTACTGATTATATTCAGTTTATTCTATATGTATTTTGTTTGTTCCTTTTGTTCCTTCATTTACCCTCTAAGTTCCATAGAAACAAGGATGGTCTTTTGCCCTTTTTTGTATCATCAGCCCTTAACATGGTGCCTGTCACTAAGTACTTAATTATTTATTGAACTCATATGACAAGGAGACAAATGAGGCAAGCACTGATAGATATATAGCAAAATGTGTAGTGGCTGTAGTGCTAGAAGGACAGAGAATAAATTGTCTAACACCATATTTCCTTTTCTCAGTTTTTCTCTGGGATCCTCAGCATAAAATCGACCAGTTTCCAAATGGTTTCTGGTTCTTTTCTTTGGTCCATGCATAAGGCAAGAGAAGTACATAAAGGGACCTGGGTAGTACATCCCTTATGTTTCCTAACAGTGATATATGAATATAATCTAAAAAAACATTAATTGAAAAAAATACAAATGTGAAATATTATTATTTCTTTCATGTAAGAACTATATTCTTTATTCAACATTTAGGACTTTTCCTTTAGATTTTTCTTCTTCCTTGGTTTTTTGACCAAAGAAAAGAATTAGAAGCTATTTAGGGTCTGATAGCAGGCCCATTGGCAGAGAAGTTGCTTTTTATAACTCTTCTCTTATTCCTACACCATCACTCATAATTCTTTGTGTCTGTGTGACACCCTCACTTACTTCCTTGAAAGCAGAATTCTTGCCCTTCCATTTAAAGCCCAACTAAAATATATTATGCCCTCTAGGCATCCTTCTCTTATTAGAATAAGAAAATGTTTCCTTTATGCAGGCTAGATAATGCTAAGAAATTGAAGATTTCAGAAATCAAATCATGATTCACTCATAGTATTTACTGATAATTTTATTCAAGGTAGAATATCTTAAATGAAAGCAGAAAATACGATTTGACGATTTCCTCTCTGTGTGTAGAGATCTGCTTTAATTATGATACATGTACTATCCCTTCTTGCAGTCTATACTTTTCTCTAATGTATCCCTTTTCTTCAGATCTTTAAATTGTGTATGTTACTCCTAGCTCAAATTCTGCATACATACATTTCTCACTAAAAACTGAAGTCAATAAGTGTTCGATTAGTTATACATATGTTTGATTGGTTATACATTCCTTTGCCCATTTTTTCCTTATGACACATAGTTTTTTGACCACACAAATAATCCAACACCACTATAAACAATAAACTATAAACAATAAACCCAAAAGATAAACTATTCCCCACAAGGATAAATTCAGAAATGAACTTGGTACAGATATATATTCTCAGGGGTGAGGAGCAAAACAGAAGAGATATTTTTAGATCAGAGTAGCCAGAGAAAGTTCTGAACTCAATTTTTATTTTTATTAAAATTCAAGTTTTATTGAGAATAATAGTGGAATATTGCTTCAAAATAGAAACAGTGAAAATTTTCCATCAAAATTATACAGTATTCTTTAAAATATGTAGAGATATATTTGTGTTCCCTTCTAACTGTTTTAAACAGGTGAAGCATCAAATGGAGATCCACTAAGGATGTTCAACCATACCAGAGAGTGCAAATAGCTGACCTACCACAATATAGTGATATTCTACAAATAGTGAGATCTTTCACATACTCTCATTATTCTAATTGAACCAAGGTGATCACATCAAGACCTGAGTATGAATCCCTTGATACTATTGTACCTTTCAGCAAGTCACTTTGCCTTTCTGGATCAATTTCCTCGTGTATAAAATGAAGGAGTTGGAATAAATAATCTGAGGTACTTTCCATCTCTAAAGTAATAAGTTTGTGTTCTAAGTTCTAATATACTAAAGAGCTTTCTGGATAAGTTCTTTACTTACTCAAAAAAGTTTAGTCTAAGTATCACTTCAGGAAAAAATATAGTTGAAAATGCCCATTTTTCACAGAAGTACACAAAGGAAAAATGGATCATCTAGGGCCTATGGATCTTATCTATTAAGAAATTAATCATACACTAAAAATCAAAATTAGTTAGAATCAGAATTAAAGAGGCAGAGTATCACAAACAGTGAAATGGAAAGAGGTTCATAAAAATGAAAGATTTTGTTACAAAGCAGAAACTTATAACAAAATGGAAAATGATGGGGGGGGGGAAGGATATCCTCCAAGAAATGTATGGTTTAAAAGGTAAGTTGATTATCTTATGAGAGGGAAGATAATTTCTGAACCCCACTGGGGGGATGTCAAGAAGTTAGGAAGACCCCAAGGAATTATTATATATTTAACAGAATACATATAGATAAGAATCACAATGAAGAAGACATGTATCCTTGAAGTGAGAACCAATATGGATGTGACTACAAATTTACTTGAACTGAGTGTTTGAACATGGCCAGTGCCTACTTTTTTCTTATACATATTAGTACTTAAAATGTTAGTTGCATTGAATTGGATACGAAAACACATTTGGAAAAAAATTTTAAACTTGACACAATAATTCATTTTAAAACAACAACAATAATAATAATAATAATTAAAATACAAACATGGTTCTCTTTTTTGCCTAGAAAAAATTATTTTATATATACAAAGGCTAAGTAAGAAAGTTTTATTAACCAAAACTATTGACTTCAAACAAGAAATGATAGCAAATTTTCTTTTGTTTCATTGTCAGTATATTATTTTTGTATATGACATTAAAAACTTTAACTAACTGTTTTTTTTTCCTTTCCAATTATGTATTTTGGTTACATTATCACCATTAAGTCCTGAAATGGTCTTGTAATATTTTGTTTTATGAGAATCTGAAAAATATGACAAAATTTCATAATTAAATGAGCATTTTAAATGGCAGTATGAAAAATAATCATGTATATATATATACATATGTATATATATACATATGTATATATATACATATGTATATATATATATATATTTGTTTGACTTATATGTTAGCTTCAGAAAAACATAAATACTAGTAAAAAATTGGAAAACAATAACAGAAAAAATAGCAGTCAATAAGAAAAGTCTTAAAATTGAAAGTAAGTGTTCTCAATTTACCTAAGCCAGAGCAATACAAAACTATTTATTTTTTTATTTTTCTCCCCAGAAAGTACAATAGTTTGGTCAGAAAAACTATTATACTTTCCAGGGAGAAAAAAAAAATTCAATGAAGAAAAACTAGGTTTTAGTTTAAGATCTGCCACTTAATCTCTACTTAATGCTAAAACTCATGAGAATCTCTTAATATATATTTGTTGAATTACTTTTTTTTTTCTTTCTGAGGCAATTGGGGTTAAGTGACTTGCTCAGGATCACACAGAAAAGAAGGGTTTAAGTATCTGAGGCCAGATTTAAACTCAGGTTCTCCTGACTTCAGGACTGTACTCTATTCACTGTGCCACCTAGCTGCCCCGAATTATATTATTTAATGAAGCACAACTTTTTAATTTTGCAGATGAGGAAATTGAGACCCAGAGAGATATAACTTTCATAAAGCCATAACTAGAAATGAGGTCTCAACTCATTGGCTGTTAAAGAATCTCTAAGTTGAAAAATGATCTAAATGTCATCTTAATCAACTCTCTCATTTTACAGTTACAGAAATTGAAATTAAGATCATTTAATTGGCCTGATCACATCCCACAATTATTAAATGAAAATGTCTGGACTCAAAACTGGGTCTTGTTTCTATTCTCCCCTAAGTAGTACTGCACCCACTTTGTTACAATATAAACATATGTGCTTTGTTTAGTCTAAGTTATCAAGCAAACTCACCTTTATTCAGCAGTTTCTAAACTCCTGTTTCACCTCTCCATTTATAAATCAATTAATCAGTCATTTGCATTGATGCCATAACCTTCAGGCAAACACCTCAGAGTCTTCTATCATGATGAATTATTAAACAGAAATCACCAAAGCTAAATCTTAAGCTGAGACTATAAAGCAGATAAGGACTCTGTAAATCTGATTCCAGAAGACAAGGGGTTCTATAAATTAGGGCCAAATGGGCAAGAGATTAGGCATCAAGTGATTTAAAGCTAAATTTCTCTTTCAGTGTTCACGGATAAATCCTGTTAAAAGGAGTTACATCCATGTACTAAGAGACCCTATTCATGTGCAGCCAATGACAAACTATTTGGTTTTGAATCAATCAACAATAATGGTTGAATGAGTGACATTGACAAAGCTCATCTAAAGTTTCCTTGTCTAATTTGCCAATGTTAGCTTCTCACAGTCATCAGCTATTAGAACTATTAATAGTTTAGAAAGTTTACATCTAGAAAAGACTTGAGAAATCATTGAGTCATGCGATTTATAACTGAAAGGGACCTGAAAGACTGTCCATTTCCACCTACTCCATTTTTATAGATGAGAAAATGGAAGCCAAGAAAAGGAAAGCCATTTGTAAAAGTTAACAATGCTAAAGAGAGCTGGAATTTGAAATTAAATCTTATGAATCCCAAAATCTCATGAGCACTCCAGATGATACAATGTTTCCTATTATTTCATTTTTTTCTACCTAAGTGCCTCAGTTTTTACAGAGGAAAAAAAATGAGGAACTGAGGAGTTATGTCTTATCAATGATTATATTATTGGTGATAGAAACGAGACTACTTTTCAGGACTTTCCAAATTCCTAATCCAGTGCCCTTTTCATTATATGAAGCCATAACTAAATATTTTCTTTTTAACTTAGACACAAGTAGGTGAAAAGTATTGGAGGCAGATGACTATAAAGCTACAACTATGATGAGTGAGGCAAGGTTGGATCAGGAGAGAAGATTCATAACGATAGGAAACTGCATGAGCAGTAGCTTGGTCTGGTTAATGATCTCAAGACACCAAGCCTAAGGATGGGAGATGAGGGAGGAAATGAGGGAGAGGACAAGAAAGTGCTCCCTACCCTCTGGATTAAACTGAGACTAAGCTCCATTTATGTTTGTGCTATTTGTGTACTTCTTAGTTATATGAGGACTAACCTGAAAAGAAAGAATAAAAGAAATGAGAGAAGGGAGGGAGGAAGAAAGGGAGAGAGAAGGGACAGAGGGAAGGAGGGAGGAATGAAGAACTGGAGAGAGGGAAGAAAGGATAGAGCAAAATCATATGCTGCAGGCTGGATTTTATTTTCTGCAAAGCAGTTTATTCATTGTAAGTCATTGTGATTCCTGTAGATCTACAGTGTAAAATAAATGGAAATAATTTATTATACTGTTCTACATGTCAAATACACACACACACACACACACACACACACACACACACACACACACACACACATTGCAGATACAGAAAGAGGGAATGGTGTTCCCTGAGGACTAATAATGTATATTTCATCTAACGTGTAATTTTAATTAACTGGCCTTGTTAAGGCTGTTCATCCTCCTCTAAACCTAATCACAGTTGGTATTTTAAACTCTGTAATAAATGAATGGTATTTGAGTTTTATTTCAGTGTCAAGTCAAAGGTCTTTGCTTTATGAAATTTGTCAGGCAGGACTACAGTGCTTGGAGGAAGCATCTCTGGACTTTTGTGCAATATCTACAAAGTGAATAATGAATATGTTCTAATGATTTGCCATTGACACTTTCAAAGACTTTCATGAATTCAGGGCAATTTCCTTGGGTTAAGAGCACGAAACCAAAAACTGTGGCTGCATTTATGTGTTTGAGAATAGATAAACCATTTCAGTTGTTAGCATATATTTCTATAGAAGTAATAGCACATTTTCTCCATCAGGATAAGTTTTATTTCCAGGTCACCCCAACAGCACAAAGCAAATATAAGCAACTAGAATTGTTTTCCATTGAATTTTAAATATTACAGAGGAACAACTTTGCTTTACATAGGCAATTATAGCAATTACAAAAAGTACAGATAACTTAGACACTTTTGGAATGTAGTGAAGCTTAATTCAAAAAATTCAAAAACTCTAAATTGAGATTCCCAGGGTTTTGGTTCTAGCTCTAGCTTTGCCTCCTTATTGATTGTGTGACACTTAGAAAATCTTTTCTTTTCTCTGGTCTTCAAGTTATATATATATATATATATATATATATATATATATATATATATATATATATATATATATATGAGAGAGAGAGAGAGAAAGAGAGAGAGAGAGAGAGAAAGAGAGAGAGAGAGAGAGAGAGAGAGAGAGAGAGAGAGAGAGAGAGAGAGAGAGAGAGAGAGAGAGAGAGAGAGAGAGAGAAACCAAATAGTTAGATCACATAACCAGACAGGTCCCTTCCAGGTAGGGCAGTCCATGATTTAATTTAAATGTTTCTTTAGGTGGACTGTGGCACTACTATCCTAAACATTTGATTCATGATCTCAGTGATGTGAATATTATTTCCACACATACAAATCGCATGGCATTTACACTCTCTTCTCCACCTCCTAGGCTGTCCATGCAATGTTTATTCCTAATTTTCACTGTGTGAATGCACCCTTTTTGCCAACTATATATCTTTTTGGTGTATATTCCTACTTTTCCTTGTTGACACAGTAAATAATAGATAAAGTACAAGGCCTAGGGTTGAGAAGTTTTGAGTTCAAATATGGCTATATACACTTCATATACTTAGTAGCACCTACCTCCCAAGGTTGTTTTGAGGATATAATGAAATAGCATTTCTCAAGTGATGTACAAAATCTAGCATTATTTTTTATTTGTTTGCTTTTTTGAGGAAAGGATATTCACCATGGAAATTTTTCCAACATATAGGAGTTCTTCCTTCCTTTCTCTGGATATTTCAGAGATGTAAAGTGGAACACATAGACTGTCCTTCTATTAAACCACATCACCTGTCCAATTGTAAACCCTTAAGAAAAGCTTTTCCAAGACCAGACAGTGAATTAAATCAATCATTCTTGCATTTTGGGAAGTGTCTAAAGAGTGCCATTCTCTAATTTTTATTTGCTCTGTAATGCAAGTACCATGGTTCCCTTAATTAATAAACATTGGTCAACTCTCTCAATAATCTTTTACTAATTTTGCTTATCTGGCACAAATCCTGCTTGATGTTGTCTTTCCTAGTGGCATTCCCTTCAGTTTCCCTCTTCTCACTATCCATCCTGTTTGCATATTACCATATAGTTTCCTCCACTTACTGGTTAGTACTTGTTGATTTCTTGGTTACATTTCTCTGTCGAAACAGTAGGAAATGAGGTAATGCAGCTTCTACTTTCAATTTATAGACTTCTCTGAGACACTTAACTAGTTACCAACTGTGAGTGTGTTATTGGGAATGAAAAAAAAAAAAGTAAATTTACAGCTCTGGCTATGTGTTTGCTTAAAACCCAAGCTGTGTGCACAGGTTTATTATTATATGACTAACTGAAGTAATGCTTAGCACCTTAGTGGCTATTTTTATAAGAATAAGGTTGACTTTGTGTTTTATGCAATCATTAATAAATTAGGCATGATGATAGTTATTCTGCTTAACAAATAAGGACATTTCCATGTCAAGAGAAGACATAGCTTGAGCTCATTTTAAAAGGTGATTTTTCATTTCCAGTTTTAAATAAATTGATCTTGAGAACAATATGCTTATATATTTCTTTCAAGTTTTAAAATTTCTTATTTTCCTTATAAATGTGTAGTTAGCAAAAATAGTACAAATATCATTACAGGTCACAGATCATGGACGTTTTATATCATGGTGATATATGGTATATTAATGTATTTCAACATATTTAAAATATTAAGCTAACTTTCTTGCCCAAGCCTTCACATTACTCTCAATCTATTTTAAAATATATTTTAATACTTAAGTATAATTTTCCTTATTGACAACATATTTCAAACTAGCAATATATTTGTTTCCTGATATTATTATTATCAGATTATTATCAGAATATACTGATGTGAAGATGTAATACAAATATCACAAACTTAGAGCAGACCTAAGTTCAAAGAATACTATATCCTAAAAATATTATAAAAGTTAAAAAGAATTTAAATGAAAAGAAGCCTTTGTGCTTGATTTACTGGGCAAAAGTTGGGCATTGAAAATGTAATGCTAATTTTACATTGCTTATTGATTTAAAAAGAAAATAGTAACAGGAATTTTAAAAATAAAAATAATATTTTAAAACATTTAAAAACACAATTTGAGGGGAACAGAATTTTAGGATATTTTTTTTAAATAAAATATCCCTTTTTTTCTAAAGATGAACTGTTTGAACATGAGAAATGTATTCATGTTATCTGTACCTCAGTTTATTGGTTCTGGAAAGGGTCTGTCTTGAATTTTTCATTATTCTTCCTTATTTTCACTAAGATTATTTACTCTTCTACTGTCATCTGTGTTAGTGAAAAAATGAATGTATCAATGAAAAAAACAGTTGGTAAGTGCTCACTATAAGTAAAATACAATATTAGTAATGAGGATATAAAGAGAACAATAAGACAGTTCCTGCTTACAAGGACTCACACTCCACCAAGAAGGCACAACACATATTACAGGTTTCAGCTGAACATCAGAGTGAATAATTGAGTGTGTTTTAGGACACAGTGGAAAAGCATCTTCTTTTTGTGAAATTTTCATTTTCCTATATTTACATGATATCGTGTAACAGTTCCAAGGATATTGATGTCACAAATATTTTTCTCTAAGTTTTCAGTAAAATTGGCTACTTTTAACTTCAGGAAGAGAGAGAAAGATGACAGCTTGCTTTCCAATTTTGCTTCCTAAAATAATGGTTTTAATAGGGGATGATGCTAGTGTTGCTAATGCTCTATGGACATTGCTATTCTTGAGCTAATGTTTTAAATGCTTGTATGGCAGTTGGTTGGCAGTATTCAAAATGGAAAAAAGGTGGCATCCTTTTCCACAAAGATTGTTACCCTATATTTTGGCTGTGTAAATTAGACTAGAAGAACCATAGGTATAAGAAAATCTAGAACAGGTATAAGAAAAACAGCATTTTCTAGGGCTCTTGAGTTTTAAATACTAGTATACCTCTGCCATGACATGAAGAGAGATTGTTGTTACCACCTACTGATAATTATATGACCTATCTAGCACTTGCATCCCCCTAGATCTCATTTAAAAAGTTTTGCTACTTCAGTTATACTGACTTGCCTTATATTATATGTATGAATCCTACATAGCCTTGGTTTCGATCTAAAATCCACATATTCTTGATTTGGCATCATTATTCTTATGGTTCATTGATTCAATCTGTCCCATAGAACTAAATTCACTTTAGAAATGTAATATCTTTTGTCAATGATTCCATTGGCCTGATGTCAACTAATTATTTTCTTTCTGAAAAATTATATCTGAAGCATAATCCTTTTGAATTTGAACCATTGAAGCTATCTCCCCAAAGTAATTTTAGTCAGACCTTTTGTTAACAGGCCTAGTCTTGACTAATATTATCCTATTTAAATTCCTTCCCACACACACACTGCTTGGGTGTTCTACATGCTTGAGCTAGAGATATTTCCTTCTTTTCCCTCAGGATCTTATTTAAGATGAATAGATGGATATCACTGAAGGCTCTTTCTTTATTTTTAGCTTTTATTTTCAAAATATATGCATAGATTATTTTCAACATACACCCTTGCAAAACCTTATTTTCCAAATTTTTTTCTCTCTCCCTTAGACAGCAATTCAGTATCTGTTAAGCATGTGCAATTCTTCTATACATATTTCTACAATTATCATGCTACATAAGAAAAATCAATAAGTGGAAAAAAGAGAAAGAAAACAAAAACCCAGCAAACAACAACAAAAAAGGTGAAAATATTAATCCACACTTAGTCTCCACAGTCCTCTTTCTAGATGCAGATGACTCTCTCCATCACAAGTTTATTGGAATTGGTAAAGGCTCTTTCTAAGAGCAGCTCTTACTAGAGTACAATAAAAACTTTGAGAATTAGTCTTTAACTCTGCTGAGTACCAATTTGTAGCCAGTTTATACTTCTGTTTATTCTAGTTAAATTAATAAAGTGTTTGTATGTCTATGAATTCAAGTGCACTCTTAGGATTTTGACCTAGGAAAGATCTTAGATATCATTTAGCCCAACCCTTTCACTATACAGATTAAAATACCAAAATCAAAAGAGGGAAAGAGATTTATCTGTGGTCACACAGATAGTAAAGACCAAAGTTTAAATTCCATCCTAAACCAATATATCTTGCTACTATATCACATTATCTGAATGTGTCATTCATTCTAATTTTGGAGAAAAAAAAAACATCTTATGATTTGATCTTGCCATTTACCAAAATATATTTGGTCCCTTACCTTGTCTTATCACAAAATATCCTTCATTAAAACTTGGTTTATTAGTAATTTCTACCTATACATTGGTTGTAATTGACTAATAATGTGCTTTGGGGGCCATTAAATATAAGGTACATTCCATTTTTACTTTGGTCATCAGTGATGTTTTCCTCTTATAGCTAGCCAAAAATCATTGGTTTTGTCTGATCATTTTTCAATATTTTAATTTTCTTAATTATACGTAAAACAACGTTTCACATTTGTTTTTGAAACTTTAAGTTCTAGATTGTCTTCCTCTCTCTCCACCCCATCCCCATGAAGAAGGCATTTGGAAAGTTGTACAAAACATTTCTATAGAATTTGTGTTGTGAAAGAAAACATAGATTCTCTCCCCCCACCCCTTAAAAAAAAAAACTCAAGAAAAATAGTTAGAAAACAAAGTATTTGCCCATCTGTATTCAGAAAATCAATTCTTTCTCTGAATATGAATAGCATTTTTCATCATAAGTCTTTAGAGTAATATTGGATTGTTGTATTGCTGAGAATATCATCCCATCACATTGCTATTATTTTGTATATAATACATTTCATTTTGCTGTATTTTCCAAACCCTTATTCTATTCTTCCTATAGTTTCATCCTGTCCCTCCTCAAATGTGTTTTGTAAATGACTACCCTCTCCTGCAATATGCCCTCTTTTCTATCACCCTCCATCTTTCTCATATCCCCTTTCCCTCCTACTTTCCTTTACATATACATAAATACACATATTTATTGAGTGTTTATGTTATTTCCTCTTTGAGCCAATTCTGATAGACAATAATGTTCATTCACTCTCCTTCCTTTTCACTCTTCTCCATTTGAAAATCTTTCTCTTGCCTCTTTTATAATAGATAATGAGAAAGTTCTTATGAATTACAAATATAATTCTCTCCTATAGAAATATAAATAGATTAACTTTATTAAGTCCCTTATTATTTATCTTTCCTATATCTCCTTATATGTCTTTGGAATCCTGTATTTTAAAATCAAATTTTCCATTCAGCTCTGGTCTTTTCATCACCAATTCTTAAAAATCCTTTATTTCATTGAATGACCATCATTTCCTCTGAAGGATTGTACTTAGTTTTGTTGAATAGTTGATTCTTGTTTGTAATTCTAGCTCCTTTGCTCTCTAGATTGTTATATTCTAAGTCTTCTGGTCCTCTAATATAGAAGCTGCTAAATCTTGGGCTAATATGGCTGAGTTCATTATACTTGAATTGTTTCTTTCTGGTTGTTTGCAATATTTTTCCTTAACCAAATTTCTTCAAAATTTGGCTATAATATTCCTAGGAGTTTTCATCGTGGAATTTCTTTTAGGAGGTGATTGATGGATTTCCATATCTATATTACCTCTGATTCTAGAATATAAGGATAATTTTTCTTGATAATTTCTTGAAAGATAATGTCTAGGCTCCTTTTTTTGATCACGACATTCAGGTAAAGCAATAATTTTTAATTATCTCTTCTGAATCTATTTTCCTGGTCAGTTGTTTGTCCAATGAGATATTTCACATTATTTTTATTTTTATTTTGTTTTTGTTTAATTATTTTTAATCTCTTATAAAGTCATTCATTTCTATTTACTCAATTCTAATTTTGAAGGAGTTATTTTCCTCAATATGCTTTTATATCTTCTTTCCCATGTGTCCAATTTTGCTTTTTAAGGCAATCTTCTCATTATTTTTTGTATTTCCTTTTGCATCATTCCCATTTCTCCTTCTAATTTTTCCTCTATCTCTTTTACTTCATTTTCAAAGTCCCTTATAAGTGCCTCTGTAGCCTGAGAGCAATTCTTTTTTTACCCTGGGGGCTTTGGATGTAGGAGTTTTGACTTTGTTGTCTTCTGAGTGGGCATTTTGATTTTTTTTTTGTCACCATAGTAGCTTTCTATGGTCAGAATCTTTTTTCTGACATTTGTTCATTTGTGCTCCTGCAATACCTCTTCTCTTTTATCATTCTCCCTTCTTATATCCCCTTCTCCTACTATTTCCTACTTGATTCTTACTTGATTTTTGACTCTTTGTTAAAGGAGGGCTCTGTCTCTCAATTGGAGAATTTGATGTCCCAATTTTCAGGGCTCTTGTGCAGCTGTTTTCAGAAATTTCTCTAGAAACTTGGTTATGAGCCAGCACTACAACCCAGATCTGAGTATGAGCAAAGCAACAGATTTCTGCCTCAGTGATAGCAAAGAAACCCTTGTAATCTCCTTCTGACCAGTTGTTTGGCCCCATTACCTGTTTGTTGAGACCTCCAGGAGTCACTGTTTTTGATCACTTTTTAATTCAGTACCTCCCATAACTCCTCCTGTGACAAACCTTTCCTGAAGAGTTTCCAAGTTGTCCCTGACATCCATGAACTGAGAAATCTGGAAACCACTGATACTGGCAATGATTCAAAGACCCCAAAGCCAGCTCCTAGTTTGCTGGGGCCAGAGCTGTATTGATTCAGTCTGCACCATGACTACATTCAATTCCTGTCCCGTGCAATAGTTATTTCCTTCTGACCTTCTAAGTTGTCTTTGGCTGGAAATTTTTTTCCATTTCATATTTTTGTGGGTTTCAGCATTCTAAAATGTATTTAGAGTCATTATTTAGATTTGGGGGAGTATTTCTGGTGAGTTCTTGCCTTTATTCTGCCATTTTGGTTCTCCCTTGCATCCACATTATTTCAAATACATTTTCACCATTTAGGTTTTTCCCAATAATTATAATTCCTCTGTTCTTCAATTTCCCAAATATTGAGTTTGACATATCCCTTCATGACATTTTCCTTTTCTTATCCAAATTGTTTTGGAGAGATTCATTTTTCAGTTAAATTACATATTTTTCTAATAGATATTTTATTTTGTTTTATAAATAAATAGGATCTCTGAAGAATACTATGCAGTCATTTGCAATGAGATTGTGTTGTCTATTTTCTACTTTGCTTCACATACTAATCTTGTGGAAAGGGTTCCTATTATATATGTAATCAATTTCAGGGGATTTGTGTCACCTTGTTGTACATATTCTTTCATGACATGGATGTTTTGTATGATCTTTGTTGATTTCTGCCAAGAAATCATTGTATAGTGTGTTGATTCTAACATTATTCAACACAGCCTTACTTTGAAGCAAAGACCTTGATAACTAAAAAATTCATTAATATGTTACATATGTCATCTTTACATCTTTTAGTTGATAGACCGCATAGAGATGGCCCATTGACAATAAACCTGATGAGTAGTGTGCTTATTTTTTTTTCTTATGTATTTTCCTGTTCTGTTCAACAAGAATTTTTTGAGTGCCTAATCTATGCTAGGAATGGGGCTAGTTGCTAAGAATGCAAAAACCAAAAGGAATAAAAAAGGAAGAAACCCTCTCCTTGTCTTACAGGTATGGAGCCAAGATGTAGTAGAGAAAGTACTCAGCTGAGTCCTACCAAAATTCTCCTCCAAATAATTTCAAAATAATGTTTCCAACTGAATTCTGGCATGCCAGAGACAACAAAATATCATTTCTAAATATTGTTTGAGCCCAAAACTATTTGGAATTGGGACTGTGGTGGTGTAAGGAAGAAGCTTGCCCAGAGTCCACTTGGATGGAACTCCCATGGGGAAATAGGTGATGGGGACAGCTTTGTGAGCTCCCAAGGAAGATATAATAACAGAATATGGTAATTGATAAGAAAAAGACTGCCCTGAATTTGCTAGAACTACATGTAGTACCAGATACAGTTTGACTATCGCATTGCTTATATTCACATCTTTGTTATTGTTCATAAGTAGAGGAGGACTTTTGGTCAAGAAAAGTGGAAGTCATGAGGGGCAAATATTAAGTAATACAATTGTTTATAACCACTTCTGGGTTATGGTTTAAGGGTGGGAAGAAGCACTTTAGGTCAAGAAAGATAAGAGACCCTGAGGGAGTAATAATACTTCTGGTCTCAAGGGATTAGGGATCCTGAAGAACAGTATTAATTACAGTTCAAAGAGATCAAAGGCATTTCCTGGGAAAACAGTCAGATTGCAGGGTAGAAGAACAGTGACCACAGAACTAGCTACATCATATTACTTTGAAAACACCAAAAATTTGCAATCTTCCCAAACTCCTTTACAGGACAAAAAACACAACAAACCAACAAACAAACAAAAATTCCAAAGTTTGAATACTTGGCCCTACTGCACAACAGCTCAAAATAAGCATAAATTTCCAAATCAAGAAATAGATTAGAAAATTATCAAACAACAGAAACATCAAAAAAGAACCTGAGCTTAAAAATTTACTATTTTGATAGGAAAAAATTAAGACATATTCAAAAGATAATGAGATAAAAACAGCTATAAAGTCTCAAAGAAAAATAAAAATTGGGCCAAAGCCAAAAAAGAATTTCTGACAGACCCAAAAACAAACAAACAAAAAAACAACAAAACAACATATTATTTCAAAATTCAAATAAGAGTAATAAAGGAAAAATAAGCAAATAAATAAAATTTAAGAAAGAAAAAGTGTGAAAATACTGTTGAAAGCTTGGTAAAAGAGGCACAAAACATATTTGAGAGGGGGAAGCAATTTTAACAATGGATTTGACTAAATGAAAAAGGAGATAACAAATTAACTGATAAAGATAATTCCTTAAAAAAATTAGAATTGGATAAATGAAAGATAATGACTCCATGAGACATTTTTTTTAAAAAAGAAAAAACAAAGTGAAACAAATGAAAAAAATAGAAGAAAATATAAACTTTCTCATAGGAAAAACAACTAACCTGTAAAATAGGTTAAGGAGAAATAATGCAAGAATTATTATATTATCTGAAAGCTATGATGAAAGAAAGGGCCCTGATATCCTATTTCAAGAAATTGTTAAGGAAAATTGACAGCTATCTTTGAAGAGGAAAAAATACAATTTGAAAGAATTCACCAATCATCCCTTAAAAGGGATCACAAAATGTGGAATCCCATAATTAGTATAGCCAAATTTCAGACTTTTTCAGGTCAAAGAGAAAATAAGTCAAGTAGTTAGAAAAAAGCCATTCAAGTTCTGTGGAACCATTCAAAATCTTACAAAATTTGGCAGCTTCCAGTTAAACAAATGGAGGGTTTGGAATTTGATATTTAAATGTTTGGTAAAATTTACTCGTAAATTCATTTATTCCTTGAAGAAAAGTTGAAATCAGGAAGACTGAAATCAAATTCTTTTTAAAATACTTAACTAACTGTGTGATCCTGAACAAGTAAAAATTTCTTTGAGTCTATTTCTTTTTCTGTAAAATGAATGTTTTGGACCATACATATGTGTGTATATGTGTAGACATGCATATATGTGAAAGTAATATTTATAATATAATTATGTTATCGATAATATGTAAATATATATGCACATATGTATTTAGTTGTGTATATTTTAACAATGTTTTAATTGTGTATAAGCAGCTCAGAATTGTAAAATCCTATACAATGAATGCATTCAGATAGTTTTAATAAATTTACATGAAGTTGAAAAATAATGAAACAATTTTTTTAAAGAAGCTCTCTCCTTAAGCTTATGTTGCACTTAGCTCATATTCAAGTTATTCTAAATGCCCTCAATTTAAGTAACACTTAAGACTATATATTTCTGACAGGTTTTTGGTTGGTAATCGTTAGGGGGAAAAAAACCTTCATTTAGAAATATAAAATTACAGAGTTGGTATCAGAACTGGATACAAAGGTCACTGCTAGTTTGCCTTCTGACTTCTAGCAAGTTCTTTCACTTTTATAAGCTTCCATCTCTTCATCTATAAAAATAATTGTTTTGAACTAGATTATTCCTAATCTACCTTCTAGGTCTAAATTCCATCATCATATTCCTTATAGAATATAAGTGACCATGAGCTCTAAAAAGAAGCTGCCTCAAATAGAATACAAAAAGTTCTAGCCAATCATAGATTTATTCAGTTCATCAATTATTAACTACATGTAACATAGACATAATGTATTTAGTATCTACTCAGTCTGATGTAGAATTGTTCAACCAAAATATTTTTTTTCAAGTCTGTTGTCTTTGAACCTTCCACTATTTCTTGTTTCTAATAAGCAGTCAGTTTACCACAGCAAATTCTTCCACATGGCATTCTCATTCAATCCCTTTCCTACTGCCAGATTCTCCCATGGAATGTTCCAAACATCCATTTTTCTCTCACGTTGAACTTTCCTTGAACATTCTTTTTCTTTGAATTCCTTGGCAACGACAGTTCTTTATTATCTTGGACTTTGTTATAATATTCTTCCAGAAGCAACTAGTTCTAGATAGATCATTATAATTTCATGAATATGTGGTTTATAAAGACAAACTATCATTGTATAATAAGAGTGAAAAATACTTCCACATTCAGCAAAAGGTACTAATTTCATTTAAAGCATTGAATATTCTTTGATTATTATTTTTACTCCCCTCCTAAAAAAGGAAGTTAATACTTCCCAATGCTCCAGTTTTCTTATACTTGCATTTTTTATACTTATCAATGATCACTTAATTATTCTCAGCTCTGTAAATATAGGTGTTTATTAATAGAGTGCTCCATAGTACCATTCAGTTCATCTTTGAGCCAAAATTTGATTTATGCCTTTCACTGTCTCAAATTATGGATATTTGTCAAATCAATATCAAAAACAGCAAGGCTTGTATTCATTTGATTGGTAACTATTTTATTTATTTAGAAAATACAGTCACCTATATCATAGTAATATATGGTCAAATAGAAATCAAAAGAACAAGGGCAGAAATGATATATACTGTTGGGGATTATCAAACTGAGAAAGTATCTACCTCTCAGCTGGGAGACTGTAGTATATATGTACGTGTTACCCTGAAGCAACCCAACTAAAAGAAATTGATCTATAGGCCACAGGTCAGGTAAACTGAATGTACTACTATAATATTTATGTGCTAGAAACATTAGTTAGAAATAAAGAAAAAAAAAAAGGATTAATACATTTTTTCTATAAAGGTCCAAAAATGGCAATGTACAAAATGAGTCATATTATATGAACTATTTTTCTCTTCCATTCTGAAATACTAACACCTGTGCAGCAGAAATAAAGTTACATCTTAGATTTAACTAAGGTATTGTTCTCTGAAAATATAATAAAGGATAGTAGCTTTTTGACCAGAGATAACTTTCAAACATTCCTAAAAGACCAGAGCTGAATAGAAAATTTGACATTTAAACAGAAAACTCAAGAGAAGAGTAGAAGGGTAAACCTGAAAAAGAATAATTATAAGAGACTCAAGTTAAACTGTTTATATTCCTATATGGGAAAACGATATATGTAACTCCAAAGAATCTTACTAATGGCAGTTAAAAGGTATATGTGTATACACACACACACACACACACACACACACACACACACACAAGAGACCATTGGTGTGGGTCAATTATGTTAGGATGTTTTATTTTTTTTATTTATTTTATTTTTTTTATTCATTTTTCCAAATTATCCCCTCCCTCCCTCCACTCCCTCCCCCCGATGGCAGGTAATCCCATACATTTTACATGTGTTACAATATAACCTAGATACAATATATGTGTGTAAATACCATTTTCTTGTTGCACATTAATTATTAGCTTCCGAAGGTATAAGTAACCTGGGTAGATAGACAGTAGTGCTAACAATTTACATTTGCTTCCCAGTGTTCCTTCTCTGGGTATAGTTATTTCTGTCCAAGGATGTTTTATTTTTTAAAAATTAATGAAAGTGTAAGAATGACATATATAGGCAGAAAGAAGAAAATATGTAAATGGAGAAATGTTCTAATAAAAAGTAGTGGGCAAAAAAGAACTTTTATAGTGGAAGGGGAATTGGTGTGAGATTGTAAACAATGTTTGAACCTTACTTTTATTGGAATTGGTTCAAAGATGGAAGGGAAGGAAGGAAGGAAGGAAGGAAGGAAGGAAGGAAGGAAGGAAGGAAGGAAGGAAGGAAGGAAGGAAGGAAGGAAGGAAGGAAGGAAGGAAGGAAGGAAGGGAAGGAAGGGAAGGAAGGAAGGAAGGGAAGGAAGGGAAGGAAGGAAGGGAAGGAAGGAAGGAAGGAAGGGAAGGAAGGAAGGGAAGGAAGGAAGGGAAGGAAGGGAAGGAAGGGAAGGAAGGGAAGGAAGGAAGGGAAGGAAGGAAGGAAGGAAGGAAGGAAGGAAGGAAGGAAGGAAGGAAGGAAGGAAGGAAGGAAAGAAGGAAGGAAGGAAGGAAGGAAGGAAGGAAGGAAGGAAGGAAGGAAGGAAGGAAGGAAGGAAGGAAGGAAGGAAGGAAGGAAGGGAAGGAAGGAAGGAAGGGAAGGAAGGAAGGGAAGGAAGGAAGGGAAGGAAGGGAAGGAAGGAAGGGAAGGAAGGAAGGGAAGGAAGGAAGGGAAGGAAAGAAGGAAGGGAGGGAAGGAAAGAAGGAAGGGAGGGAGGGAGGATGGGAGGGAGGGAGGAATAAACATAGAGATGCATTGGATAAATAAATAGATAAAGATAGATATACACACATGCATATACACATTTAGTTGGTTATAACAGTCTTCCCCAGTAAGTACCTAGACAATAATAGCCTTACATCAATTGATCAAGCAGTAAGCATATTATTTAGTAACTACTATGTGCCAGACTCTGTGGTAAGTGCTGAGGATAGAAAAGAAGTAGAGACTGCATTTCTTTGCCCCTTATGGGAGCTTTTGATAACATACAACTGACTATGCAGCTGCCATTCTTTTTGAAGACCCCTGAGTAAATTTTATATGAATATTTACAGGTTTTTTAAGAATGACAGTCTTTCAAGAGGCACTGCATATTTTAGTTTGGAGAAACTAATTTTCATTAATTCTCATTAAACTAAATCTGTGTGTAGAATTACACAGTTCATAGATGTAGAGGGAAAAGACATATCAGGGACTTTCTAATCCAACCTTGTTTCTTACAAATGAGAAAACTGAGGCACTCATGAGTTAATAAATATGCCTAAGATCACACAGCAAATGTCAAAGGTGAGGTTTGAATCTAAGTTTTCTAACCTACACTCTTCTGACTTCAGAGAGTGTATTTGAAGCCTTTAAAACTATTAAGAGTTGAGAAAGTTTCCACTACTATATAAGTCTTTGAGAATTCAGTCTACTTTATTCTAAGATATATTTGGGCATGCATTATAATAGAATCTCAGTGAAATATATGTATATATATATATATATATATATCATGTTTGTGTGCATGGCCCTTACCATTAATGCAGGTACCTGGTGTTCTATGTTCTACCCAAACTCAATAAAGAGGAAATAAGGAGAGAGCAGAGGATGACATAGTCACACATCTCTAGAGAATTAAAATTACAAATAGTCATTTTTGTAAATATTATTTCTAGTCTCATACAGTGTCATGCATAAAAGACATCCTCAGTATTTTTTAATTGAATTGCTGAGTCTAACTTCTTCACAAAACTTTCTCTGCTTTTAAAAGTTTCACTGATCTGAAGGGATTTCTTTAGAGAAGATCAAGTAATAGATAGAAAATACTCAAATCCTGTTGAATTATCAAAAAGGTAAAAAGCAGTGGTATTGCAGTATAAAAGATTCAATTTTGAGAGAAATGCCTGTTAAAAAAATTAGGCCTGAAAATTGTAAAAGCGTCCTTTGATCCATAGACAAAGACAGTGGGGGATAATTAAGAGTGGTGCAGTGATTTAGGAAAAAAATGAGAACCAACCCAAGTTACCAAATATCCTTTCACACTTGGATGCACCTGGGACATTGGAAATTATCACCACTATCACCCCCCGCCCATTACTCTCTGATCATATCTAAGATAGTGACATTAACATGACCTGCTATTTGGATTCTGAATGTATAAACAAGGAAGTTATAACTTACCTGGGCTCTCTGAGTTGTGAGAGCTGTTTCCATAATCCATCTTGAGCTGGTAGAATCACAAGAGATTGATATTTAACCAGGCTCATCTGGAAAGTCCCTTTCCAGAATATTCCATCAGTAAAGTAGCATCTGGATCACTCTTCAAAACACCAACTTTAACATTGACTTCCAATCAAAAATGACTTTACACAGCAACTTCCAGAAATGGAACTTTCCCCAGATTCATAAGATGCATAAGATTCACAACTAAAAAAAAAGAAAAAAAAAAAAGAGGGTTAAAGAATGACATCATTTGGAATCAAAATAGGAAAATTGAAGTAACTTCATTAGATTGTCTATACAGCTCAGGTGACAACAGAGGAAATTAAGGCAAATACTAATAGAATTATTGAAAGAATAAAGCAATATTTAAAATTTAAAGCAATTTAAAATGAATATAAGATAGTTATTTGCTCTTCTGAATATTGGCATTTTATTTTGCAATATGTTTTTTTTTTTGTCAGAGAAAGTAATAAACCACAAGGACAAAGGAAGCTTGTTCTTCTCATAGTTCCCTTTATCGTTGAAATCATGTCCAGTCCATGTTCTTATCCCTTTTGCCTTAGAACCATGTATGACTATGGATGCAATAAGATGTTATTGGAGTAACATACTCATTAGTCCCTGGATATTCTGTTCTAGCAGAAAAGATTTCCTAAGGTGACAAAGCAGAGATTTATGTGTTACTGTTTGTGTGTTTTTCATGTTCAAAACAGATCAAGTCCTAGAAGTAAAAAGGTTTTTTTTGTTTGTTTGTTTCACCTGAGAGCTTCTTTGTTTTGTAGTCTTATTAGTTACAAGACTGGGAGAAGGAGTGTATAACCACCTTGGAGATTTTAATCTACTATGAACTGAAACTCAGAGTTTAAGAAATTCATGCTACCCCAAACCCCAGATTCAGAGATGATTGATGATAAGAAGAGATTAAAATTGCTAGAGGTCTTGTGCCAGCTGGAGGTAGTTCACAATCAAGGGACAAAATAATGTGAAATGAGCAGGCCATGGAGGGGGGTTCTTCCATGCTGTGACTATCCTTTTGATCACCTCGATGGAGAGGTGCCAGTAGTATTCCATATAATCAAAGAGAATGTTAAGCTTCTTTAGGGTGTAAACTGGATGAAGCACATTTCAGAACAGTATTGTGAAATCTTTGCATTGCTATTTTCAATTCTTTCTTATATTTTGGAGTTTGAAGGAGGGGGTTTGATATCCTCCCCAGCTCAGCTGATATAGTCTTAAAAGGGGCAAAGATAGTGAGATGTTATTTTTCTAAGTGAGAACAAAAACCTTCTCAAACTTGGGTACAGAAGTTCCTCTGTTGAAACTAGAATGGCAGTTTGTCATTAGTAATGTAAGATTGACCATAGTTAAGCCTGTTGACCACAGAAGCAATGGAAACAGGGAGCATCTTTGTATGTTGTAGTCCCTTTAATTCTACCAAAGAGCAAAAGAGAGTCCAGTTAGAGAATTTCTCTTTATCTCCAGCAGCTCATTGTTCAAAGAGTCTTACAATAGAGTTATTTACACCTGGTAAGAAATAATACACTCAACTCTGAGTCAGAGAGAGAGAGAGAGAGAGAGAGATGAGAGGCAGGGCACAAAGCAGCATCAAGGAGCATGACTTTTGGCAGCTGAAAAGATAGTTGCCTATGGACTCAAGAGGGGGTTCTAGTAATTCAGGATAAAGTTGGGGAGAGGAGCAGATCCAGGGATCTGAGCTAGGTGGATTGATCAATAGTTAATGTAGCCATTGAGAAGCAGCATGAGGATAATACAAAAAGGACCTAGAAATTGATACTCTATAGTGCTAAAGCCTGAGTTGCTTTGATGGTATGTCTTCCCTGTTTCACAACCAGAATACTTTTAGTTTTTGCCCATCCTGTCCATTGGCACTGTGTGTATATTTAGGAAAGTAGTTTGGGGGGGGCAGGTAGAGGGGCTGGAAAGGGAAGGGATGTTTTATAACTGCTTTCCTTAATAAGCTATCTTGTTAACATGTTTTCTTTAAATTAAACATATCTACTGGCTAACTATTATAGGCAAAGACATTAGTGGGAGACTTGAGACCAGTAATTTTAGGAGTGTGCACCTATAAATTAACCTTGAGCCTGGAAAAGAATCTCCTCTTTCTAAGTTAATTCACCTATAAATTATGAATACCAAATTGGAAAGGTAGCCCCAGATGAAGTGCAACACTCATAACACAATCAGGTAAACAATCCAAATATTTTTATATTTGATTTTGGAGTATTGTCATTTAAATAGTGGTATCTAACATACTGGAAATTTATAATACTCAGTTCGATTTAATTTATAAAGCAATCACTGATTGTTTACTGTATACAAGAACCTCTGCTAAGCACTGACAATGCAAACATAAAAACAAATAGCCCTTTCTGTCAAAAAGTTAATTACAGAGAAGAAATAATGGATATGCAGAAGAGCAGACAAAACATATATACAAGAATAAAGATAGGATAGATAGATAGATAGATAGATAGATAGATAGAAGATAGATGGATAGAGTTATCTGTCTATCCTTTAGGTAGATATTCTCTATTGATGTAGACATACATCTATATGTATTGATTGTGTACCTATCTAGATAGATAATCTTATATATGCATATACAATATATTTTTATATGTTGTATGTTTTTTTCATCTCCTCTTTGTGTCTACTCTTCTTCCCCAAAATTAGTTTGTTCAAAGTAGAGACTGATTTTATCTTTGCATTGGCTTATGTATATAGATAGCCTAGACACACACACACACACACACACACACACATATTTAGAAAGAGAATTTATAGATAAGCCAATATAAATATATACACATTTCTGTGTCTATATATATTTATGTAGCAAGACCAGACAGTGCAAAGACATGAAGTATGAAGATTGATGTAAAGAATATCAAGTAGTACAGTTTAGCTGCAATGAGGAATGTGAGTGACAGTTGACTGTATAGTCAGTATGAAAAGACAAATAGAAGCCAGATCATAAATATTTCAAATTAGAAAGCTGTATATGATTTATAATATGGCATCAGAAAATCAGTGAAGCTTCTTGACTAACATTTATAAATAGATGATCAGATGGAAAGCACCATGATAAAGGGGAAAAGCAGTACTGGAGACTTAGAGTTGAGGATCTAATTTTGAACTATACTTCTTGATGCTTGCTATGTGTTCTGACCAAGTCATGATAGTACTGACTACATTGGGTAACTTGAAGGACCAAATAAAAATGCACAAAAATCACTTTGCAATAAATTAATTTGCTTATTTTTGCTATTTTATTAAATAATTAAGCACTATATTGTACAGTTAAACAAGGTGCCCTCATTTCTCCTTCCTGTTTCCCATACCCTTCTGTTATAAAACTTTCCTGTCTTTCAGGTTAAAGACAAATAGCAACACTTTTCAGATTCTACCACCAGCTTAATACAAATATTATACTCTCTAAACAGTGTCCAATTGCTATGTAGGATCATTGACGTGCTTTTAGGATACGGGCCACAAAAAGGAGTTAAGATAAATAATGAATTGCAAAGATTCAAAGTTAGTTGGCTCATTTATTTTGTTTAACTTGAAAGCAAAATTTGCTGTGGATAATTGAGTTTGCTATGCTTTTAAACCCTTTTCATGTGATGTTTTTTATTTATTTTTTAACTTCAGGGAATCTCTGGCATAATTTGTATTCTTCTAACTATATCATTTGTTTCATGGATATAACATTTTTCCATCCTTAGTTGCTTTTTGAGATAAACTGCAGTGTTTCCTTATAACCACCTTTATGACAGTTTTCTAACTGAATCCAATGCAGAAGTTCAGTTAGAGCTGGTAAATCTCTTAAGGCAATGCTTTAGAGTTAAGGACCTAGTGTACTATCCTTTTTCTGGGTGTTAAGATAATTTCTTCAAATCACAGAAAATTAGATCTGTCTATTGTATGGCATTTAGATAGAGCAACTATATTTTTAAAGAAAAATATTTGGACACCTTATTTTGAAAAGTCTTGAAAGCCCTTTTTTCTTTTTACTAGTAACTGGGAACCTTTACCAGACAACCTCAATATAGCCATCATATATTTTAATAACAATCATCTAATCTCTGAGTTGGAAGGAAAAGTATTAAGTGAAACTTAATGCTTTTTACAGATATTATCTCATTTTAAATTCAGATAAATGCTGAGCTGCAGGTGCTATTGTTGTTTGTTTTAAAAATGAGTTGTAACTTGCCTACTGTCAATACAGTCAATAAGTGAGAGTAGCTTTGAACTTGGTCTTTCTGATTCCTAGTCCAGTACACTATTCACTATGATCCAGATGTGTTAGAGGGAAGTCAATCCATAGCTAAAAACAAAACAAAACAAAACATAAACAAAAACAAAAACCAAACAAATTTTCACATCTCGGATCAAGGGATCTAGGAGGAAAGTGCGAAATTTGAGTCATAGAATCTAGATTTGAATCCTAACAACTCTGCTACTTATTGCTTATGCAACACTTAGATGCACTTTAATTTTTCTCTGCTTCAGTTTCCTGGTCTTGAAGAATAAAAGTTCCAATTAGAAGGGTCTTCAGGGCCCTTCTACTTCTAACTCAATATTGCTATAAACTATCTTTTTGCCCATCCCCTTCCCCACAGTGTTCTATTCTCCAAGCCCAACAACTTCAGTTGATTTTCAAGTAACCTACTTTTGAGTCTCTTTACCATTTGGTCACCTTTCTCAAGAATAGCTCTAGTTTGTCAGCATATGAAAATATGGTGCCAAAGCCCAAATGTATAGTGTTGTCTCAGTAAAGTTGTGTCCTTTCTATCCCTGGGAATAAATTTTTATTCACATACTCTATAACCAGGCTAGTTGGCTAGCATGTTATTTATTTATAATAGATATATTATTGCTTTCACTTTGTCTAGCTAAGTATACCACCCCACCATGCCTGACCTTCATCTTGTACCTTTGAAAGTGAACAAGTAGGTGTTTTCTAAACCTGTTTCAGTAAAATCAAAAGATGATTTCTAATTACCGTCCAACTCAAAAGCTTTCTGTTCCCCTAGAATCTCTGGTAGTATTAATACTGTAGTTGCCTCCTAATTGATTCCTACTTCACTCCATCCTCCACATCAATCTTAAGCTGTGACTATTTAAATTCTCTATTTAAACTATAATGACCCCTCTTAAGCATCTCTTTTTAACTTTTAAAGCCCTTTTCAACCTGATCTCAATCTTACCTTTCTACATTCTTCTACCCCCTTCCTCATTTTCTTATCCAGACTCTTCACATATTTAGCACTCTCTCTCCTGTCTCTTTATTTTTACACTGGCCATCCTTCATTCTGAACTTCCCTCAATGTGTACCTCTCTTCCTTCAAGACAAATCTTCAGCCTGACCTTCTATATGAAACCATTAGTTGAAATCCATAGCTTCTCTTGCCCTTTTCCCTGCCTTCTATTTAATCACCTTGCATTTAATTCCCTCTAAATAAGGAAATTAATTAAATAGAAATAAATAAGGAAATTAATTAAATAGAAATAAATAACTAAAATGTTTTATCAAAACATTAAAAACAATTCATGGACCCCAGATTAAGAACTCCTGATTTATATGCTGTATTTGTATTTCTGACCTTAATCATATCTAGCCTGAAAATAAAATATAAATCATGTCAAATGATAAAGAAATTCTGAGTGATTATTTCAATAATGGAGTGATTATTTCAATAGGTTTGCATGTTTTAAAGATATATTCTGCATATACATATATGTATACACTATATATATAAATATAAACATGGTTATATGTGAATATAACTATATATAAATGTCTATATGTTTTATGCATAGCATTTAGTATAGTTTCTGGTATATAATTGATACTTAATATGTCTTGTTGTTTATTAATTAATAGTAGTAGCAATAATAATAATAGGAGTAAGAATAAGAGTAGGACAATTAGTAGTGGTAGTAGTAGTTGTTGTTGTTGCTGTTGTTGTTATTGTTGATGTTATAATGTCTTACAGTATTTTAGAGTTTGCATCACTCTTTCATGCTTATCTAATTTCATATTCACAATGATCTTAGATTATATTTGAAATTATCTCCAGTTATATACTAATAATGTATTCCTAGACAAGTTACTTAACCTTTGCCTGCCTCAGTTTCCTCAAATATAAAATGAAGATAAAAATAGAACCTATCTCTAAGGGCTGTTGAAATTAAATGAAATGATTGTAATGTACTTGGCACAATTTATAACATATAATAAGCACTTAATTAAATCTCATTTCCTTCCTAGAAGGTTAATGATTATTATTAATCTTTTTTATTTATGATATTTATTTTGTGTTATTCATAATCCCAATTCTCAAATAAGTTCCTTGTATAAATGAATCTAAGTCTTCTAGTAGATGATGATATTTTCTATTATTTATTTCTTTTAATTTCCCTTATATTCTTATTAGATTTTGATAAATCCAGATAGTACTATTATGAAAAGCAGCTTTCACAATCACAAAGAAGTCAATTCATGCTTTGTCTCTGACATTAAGTGAATTTTTTTAACTTTTTAGTTCTCTAACATCTCTTAAAATCTCTAATATGCAGAAAAGGTACTTACCTGTTTGGATTGTTATTTCTTTGATAGAAGTTTATAGTAATAGAATCATAGGTTCACTTCCATCCTTCAGTTTTGACATTTGTCAGATGTTGTACCTGCTCACATCATTTATGATAGGGGTTATTGACTTTTCTTGTTTGCAAGAGGCCAGATAAAATCTATATGGAATCTTAATCAGAATAATATTTTTAAATACATAAAATGAAAAATATAGGTTTACAGAGAAAACTAATTTTACCAAAATAGTTACCAATTAAAAAAAAATCACAGATCACAGATTAAGAATACCTGATTTATGTGATATATTTGAGTTCCTATTTATCCTATTTGTAGGATGAATGTATATCCTGAAAATAAAATACAAATTTTCTTAAATGGTAATCAAATACTACATGATAATTTCAAGAGAAAAATAGCATTAGTAGAATGAAATTAGCTTGGAAGTGAGAGATTTAAACCTGGAAAGTGAACATATTTTGTAAATTTCATTTATAAGTGATACTTCCCAGGGTCTGGGTGTTATTTCTGAAGTCTAACTAACTTACTGACCTTCTAAGACTGGTTGAAAGCATTTAAATCCAGAAATGTCTGCCTCCCTAGAATACTTACAAAGTAGCAAATCTATGATTATGTGTTGCCTTCAGACCTCCAATTCATTAAGTGATCTGCTTTGTAATGTCTTTAATGGAGTTGGATTTGACCACTATGGTTGTGTGCTAATAAAATCTCAGGAATAAGCCTTTAGTTTCATTTCCCAAGAAACCACAATCCACCTCTGTAAATTGGTTATTTTGTGCATGGCTATTGACTTTTCTTCCACTTTTATAATATATATTGCATGGTACACAGTCTAGTGAATAATAAAAGGCATTATTACATTTACATTTACTGTTAGCCCTCTCTTTTCCTCTGTAGAAAGAGACCTTTAACTTTTCTGTGCTTTGAATTTCATGAAAATCGACATTTTGCCTGACTATTTATTATTCCCCTTTCATATGCCTTTCCTCTTGACTGGATTCAGTCTTTTGTAGTATTTTTGATGTTATAGATTTCAAAGCTCTGCAAAATTCTTAGAAAAGATGATTAAGGCTAAAAGGAGCATGGCTGGTGATGAGGGAAAGGAACAAAACTAGTGAAGCTTCAAGTGAACATTCACAGACATAAACTAGAAATATATGTCCAAAATTAATATCATATTACACTGTAGTTATACTCTATATAAATCTAACACAACAGCCTGAAATGATCAGACCAATGGTTGACATTAACCATCTTTAGGTGGCAATGAAGATATAGGCACTTGATTTCATTATAGACAATGAAATCAGAACAGAAAATTGTCTGCCCACTTTCATCAGTAATATAATGCTGGTTTAGCATTCATGAATAATAACATAATTAAAAGATTTTTCCTTATGCAACAGCAACCAAATTTTTCTCATAAGAGGAAAAAATGACCAAATCTAGTTCTATATTTTCAATGTTTAGGCATAGGAACACAAATATTAGAGTTGCATCCTTGAAACAGCATTTAAGACTGAGCTATCACCTATATATTTGCTAATTTTCAGGGTTACTCTAAGGAAGTGAATATATTTCGGTACCTGTTTCATTGTTTGGAAGTTGTGAAGACTGGAGAGGACCTAAGTATTATAGATAATAAAAAGTCTTTGTATTATCTGTGCCTCTTCCTGTCTTGAGCCACTGTCCTGCCTCTTCTCTAGAACCTCACTGTTCCCTATACTCTTAACCTCTACAAGATGAGAAAAATTAAATTTCATTTCTTCAAGGATCTAGGATCACCTTCATGTAATACTGAAGCATCTAACCTGTGCATAATAGAAAAAGGACTGAAGAGCTCAAATTCCAAATATTAGATATATAATTCAATTCAGTAGACATCTATCATATACCTTCTCTGTCTAGAACTCTGTGCTATGTGATGGTGATTTAAAAATGAAAAAGAGAAAAACAATATTTTTCCTTCAGATAGCTTATATTCAACTTGGAGTATATGATATAAACATAGGTAAATAAAGCAATATAAATCAATTTCAAAAGGCAAAGTTTGGGAAGGGGGGAAGCTCTGAGGTGAAGAAGGGATTACATAAGAAGTACAGCTTGTACATAAGAAATGACACCTTGAGTTATGCCCTATTAGTAATGGTTTAGTGTGAACAAACTATGAAAGGAAGGAATTCTCATCTTGGGAATTGAGTTGTTCAAAAACATGAAGGCAGGAAATGAAATATCACACATAAAGAACATCTGACAGACCAGTTTTATTTGAATAACCATCAACAATGCATGAAACCTCTCTGAACATCAGTTTCTTCATTGTAATGAAAAAGAAGATGAGGATGAAGAATCCAGAAGGAAGGAAAGAAGAATGGAAGGAAGCAAGGATAAAAGAAAGGAAGAAGCTTGTCATGATAATGATGATGATATATATATGAATTACCTACTATCAAGGAAAGAGTTTTCTTTGGGTTAACGTTGAACAAAAGGCACATACTAATTAAGGAAGGCTAGGTAAAATATATTCTTTATCTTATTTAAAGATATTGTAAACTTTAACAATTGATATGCACACTAATTTTTATATTAGTATTAACACATTTCAGTGCTAACACATTGCTTTTCTGTCTTTTGCTCCCTTTCCTCAATTGTGAATTTCCTATCCCCGATCTCCAGCTGTTAAAATCCTACCCATTCCTTAAATCTGAAAAGTTGGCAACTTTATGTTTTCCAGAATTTCTACAAATCAAAAATATTTTCCCTCCAGTGAACTTTAATAGTTTCTTCTATTTAACACTATAATATATGTGTGTATGTATACGTACATACATACAAGCATACATACATACATACATATACACACACACAAAGAGCCCATATTGTAGTATATTTGATCTAGGTGTGTGTTTTTATTTCCCCCTTTTAGAACATTCTTGATATCAAAGGTAATATCTTATTTGCCTTCTGACATCTGCTGCATTGTCAAGCTTTGCAAGGTTAAAAATCAATAGCAAATCTTCATTCTAGCCTTTAAGTTCCTCTACACTCTGGCTTCTTACCTTTCTAATTTTTTTTCTATATTACTCCCATTTACACTCTCAATTCTATTCAAATTGACTTACAATACAAAATAGTCCATCTCCTCCCTCTTGACCTCTACACATAAGATTTCCTTCCCACTCCTATCTTTAGTGAATTGCTTCTTTATCTCCTCCTTCATAGAACCACTACCTTGTATCAAAATAATAATCAGCTTGTATATGAGGCTTTTCTGGCAATACCTTCGCCTTAAAGATCTCTCATTTTTTAAAAGTTCTTTTTTTATTTTGAATATGCATTACCCTGTACTTATCTATGTACATGTTTGAGCCTCATCAATAACATGAAACATCCTTGAGAACAGGGAAATTTTTTTTTTTTTTAATATTTGAAGCTTGACATATGGGAGGTGTAATATATTTGCTAAATGAATTAGATATTGAATTAATAATTAGTCTGAAATGTTTGCTGAATTAAGAGTTTTATAATTAGTATACATCTCAATAGTCATATTACAAAGCACTTCCCATTCATTAATCCCTAAAATTCACAATAGCATCCCTTATAGATTAATGCCATCATGTCATGTCTCATCTTCTTCCTGTTTAGAATTAATACATGTGGAAAAATGAAGGGATATTTTTCCTTTAAATAAAGGCAGCCAAAATTTTTCTGTACTTTTTTCCCAGAAAGATAATTTAGGGACACAGGGCTCTTTTGGGGGAAATAAATATAACCTGAAATTCATTCTTTTAAAATTTATTCATAGCTAGTGGTAGGGATTGTATCCAAATAACAAAACACCATGGTCACCTTCACAGTAACATACAGATATACAAGACAATGTTTGCGGAGAAATTTGAAAGAAATAAAGATATATTCATAAGTTATAGAGGTTAAGACCAAATGTCAAAGGGAAAATATTACTGGTATATTAAGTATACATAGATATGCTAATGTATATATAATATATCTATTTTGTATTATATATAATATAATAATATATAATTCTATAAATTTACAGAAAATATATAAACATGGTACTTGGTCTTATTATCTAATATATATATATATAAAATATAAGTTGGCATATATATGTATATATATATATATATATATATACATATATATATATATATAATACAATAGCTTAGCTTATTAAGTTTGTTGATAGCTCTTCTTGATGTATTGCTTCACCTTTTGCCTTCATCCTGCCTTAGCACATTCTTTGGTTAATCACTTGCTTATTTTTGGTATTTTCCCCTATTTTGTTAAAAATTGGATATTCTTTTGAAAACTATGGGATCTTGTTTGGGTGGGAAAGTCTGAGAAGTTATCTTACAAAAAAAAAAATTTATCTCACTGACAAGAAAAAAAAAGTGCAGATTTTCATGCAATGCATGTGCAATTTTAAAGGGGAAGGACTTTGCTCATGCTGAGTATAGTAAGAGAAGTACTAGAGCTCAGCCCCAGTGGACACTAACAAGTAATTTTAAAATGGAAATTCTTAACCTTTTTGTGTATGTCATCATGGATCTCTTTGGAAATATATAAAGACTGTGGACTCCCTCTTCATAAAAGCAAGTTTATACACATAAAGTAAAACAAAATATATAGAATTACAAGGGAAATCAATTTAATATAATGCAGTAATGTTTTTTTTAAAGGAAAGTTTATAGGAAAAAAAATTAAGAACCTCTTTCCTAAAAGGAGGCAGATGAGAGACAGGGTAGAAGGGAAAAAGAGGAACTAGAATAGGAAAAAAAACTCTCAGGTGTTGAACCTAAAGAATTCAGTTTGGTGTAAACTCTCTTGATTTGGCCTATGATATTTCAAGAGATGTTTGTTGTGATAATATAGTGAAAAACATAATTATCTTATATTTATATATTTCCTTTACTATTTTCACAGTGGTTATAGACATTTTTTTATTCTTACAAAAACTTTGTGAGATCAGAGGTCTAAATCATATATTTCTATTTTACTGATGAATTTGAATCATTTCAATAAATGCTTATTTAGGTCCTACTATGCTTCAATTCCTCTGTTATATAATCAAAAAATGTTCTCAAAGAATACATATGGCAAGTTACTGACCACTATTCAAGAGACATGTTTCAGTTTTGGAACTGCAATCATTAGCAATTTATCATTAATTTGACTGAGGAAAAGTGGTGCTGAAAATCTTTGGCTACTTCTAGAAGTCTAATTAAACTTCTTACGAAGAAAGGGGTGCCAATAATAGTGTCATTCAAAAGAATGATATTCCAAGAAGAATTCTAAAAAATGAATTGAATGAAAGTATTTTTGGAATTAGAGTGAAACTACTTATTTAACCCAACTTCTCTTCTGAGTATGCTGGTAAATATTAAATCTATAACAATCAAGGACTCTAATTAGTTTTCTAAATTTAAATGTATAATAGTTTTAACATGAGAATTATAAAATGTACAATCAAGAACAGCAACTGGAGACAAATGTACCATCCCACAAAATCACCTAATCAATATTAACTCTGAGGAACACAAATTACACTAAGACTTCCAAGTTTTCAAATATGGTATGATATGATATATGAATGCTGAAAAGATTAGAGAAAGGGGAGAGAGAGCTTTTCATATTTTCCTACTGATCACAAAATTAGAGCCGCTTTCATATGGCAACAAAATCTTTACAAGATTGAATTAAAACTTTTCATGAAAAGGAGGTTAAGAAAATATCTCTCCCTTGGCAGATTGAGCATCATAATCTGCTCCGTCAAAATCAATAAAATCACAATACCCTTTAATACAAAATTAAACCGTGATAAATTTAGGAAAATTGGACATGTATTAAATATCTACTATACACAAAATGTACTCTATGTATTAAAGATACAAGTCAAAATTGAAACAGCTATTTTAAGGTATTATTATTATTATTAAGGTTCAAAATTATCTGCAGCTTGTTATAGGGAAAATTAAGGATTATACATATATGTTTCATAAACTTAAAAAAAAATCAATTTTCAAAGATTAATTCTTTAGGGTGACCCAATTTCAGATAACAAAACTTAAATAGTTTGTAAACAATTAGATATAGTTTACTAGTAAGTAGTCTGTTTATTGTTGTTATTTAAATATCAGTAAAATTATATTTACTTACAAACATGAGAGAGCATTAATTTTCAATTTTCCACAAACAAAATAGAGCAGCAACATTAAAAAAAAAGTTTGAAGCTTATAATGTCACCAAATATATGAGAGTACAGAAGTCTATACAATCAAAGAAGCATATTTTAGTATGGATATCTATGATGATATACTCCAAGGACAATGTATCATTTAATAATGATCTTCTCACTTCCAGAGAAGGATCAAACATTTTATTATTTAGTTAACTTTCTCATATCATAGAATAAAATTATATACTGTTAAAAAGTGTATCATGATATACTACTAAACTTAGAACTCAATAACTATGAAATTCTGTGATGTTTCTTATATTGGATATAAGATCACCTTAGATCATTTAACCAACTTTGATTTGAATGGAGCAGTAGAACGACTATTGCAATTGAAATTAGAGGAAATAAGTTCAAATCTTAGCTCTGGAATGTATTTATTGCCTTAGTGATCTTGGAAAATTACTTACCTCTAAATGACCTCACTTTTTTTCATCTGTAAAGAGATAGGCTAAGCTAAAACTTTGTGATTACTAAGGTCCCTTCTAGTTCCAAATCTATCTTCTTATAATTCTGCATTTTAAACATCAGGAAAATGGGGTCCAGAGATTTTTTAAAATAATTTTTATTATATATGTTTTTATAATATTATCCCTTGTATTCATTTTTCCAAATTATGCCCCTCTCCCTCTACTCCCTCCCCCCGATGACAGGCAATCCCATACATTTTACTTGTGTTACAATATAACCTAGATACAATACATGTGTGTAAATACCATTTTCTTGTTGCACAATAAGCATTAGATTCCGAAGGTACATGTAACCTGGGCAGACAGATATTAGTGCTAACAATTTACATTCATTTCCCAGTGTTTCTTCTCTGGGTGTAGCTACCTCTGTCCATCATTGATCAACTGGAAGTGAGTTGGCTCTTCTTTATGTTGAAGATTTCCACTTCCATCAGAATATAGCCTCATACAGTATTGTTGTTGAAGTGTACAGTGATCTTCTGGTTCTGCTCATTTCACTCAGCAATAGTTGATGTAAGTCTCTCCAAGCCTCTCTGTATTCCTCCTGCTGGTCATTTCTTACAGAGCAATAATATTCCATAACCTTCATGTACCATAATTTACCCAACCATTCTCCAACTGATGGACATCCATTCATCTTCCACTTTCTAGCTACAACAAAAAGAGCTGCCACAAACATTTTGGCACATACAGGTCCCTTTCCCTTCTTTAGTATTTCTTTGGGGTATAAGCCCAGTAGTAGCACTGCTGGGTCAAAGGGTATGCACAGTTTGATAACTTTTTGGGCATAATTCCAGATTGCTCTCCAGAATGGCTGGATTCTTTCACAACTCCACCAGCAATGTATTAGTGTCCCAGTTTTCCCACATCCTCTCCAACATTCATCATTATTTGTTCCTGTCATCTTAGCCAATCTGACAGGTGTGTAGTGGTATCTCAGAGTTGTCTTAATTTGCATTTCTCTAATCAGTAGTGATTTGGAACACTCTTTCATGTGAGTGGATATAGTTTCAATTTCTTCCTCTGAGAATTGTCTGTTCATATCCTTTGACCATTTATCAATTGGAGAATGGTTCGATTTCTTATAAATTAGGGTCAGTTCTCTATATATTTTGGAAATGAGACCTTTGTCAGAACCTTTGCTTTTAAAAATATTTTCCCAATTTGTTACTTCCCTTCTAATCTTGTTTGCACTAGTATTATTTGTACAGAAACTTTTTAGTTTGATGTAATCAAAATCTTCTATTTTGTGATCAATAATGATCTCTAGTTCTCCTCTGGTCATAAATTCCTTCCTCCTCCACAGGTCTGAGAGGTAAACTATCCTCTGTTCCTCTAATCTATTTATTATCTCCCTCTTTATGCCTAAATCATGGACCCATTTTGATCTTATCTTGGTATATGGTGTTAAGTGTGGATCCATATCTAATTTCTGCCATACTAATTTCCAGTTTTCCCAACAGTTTTTTCCAAATAATGAATTTTTATCCCTAATGTTGGAATCTTTGGGTTTGTCAAAGATTAGATTGCTATAGATGTACCCTTTTTTGTCCTTTGTATCTAATCTGTTCCACTGATCTACCGTTCTATTTCTTAGCCAATACCAAATGGTTTTTGGTGACTGCTGCTATATAATATACCTTTAGATCAGGTACACTTAGACCACCTTCCTCTGAGTTTTTTTTTTTTCATTAGATCCCTTGCAATTCTCGACCTTTTATTCTTCCATATGAATTTTGTTGTTATTTTTTCTAGGTCATTGAAATAGTTTCTTGGGAGTCTGATTGGTATAGCACTAAATAAATAGATTAGTTTGGGGAGTATTGTCATCTTTATTATATTCGCTCGGCCTATCCAAGAGCACTGAATGTCTTTCCAATTATTTAAATCTGACTTTATTTTTGTGGCAAGTGTTTTGTAATTTTTCTCATATAATTCCTGACTTTTCTTTGGTAGATGGATTCCCAAATACTTTATACTCTCAACATTTGTTTGGAATGGAATTTCTCTTTGTATCTCTTGCTGTTGTATTTTGTTGGTGATATATAAAAATGCTGAGGATTTATGTGGATTTATTTTGTATCCTGCCACTTTGCTGAAATTTTGAATTATTTCTAGTAGCTTTTTAGCAGAGTCTTTGGGGTTCTCTAAGTATACCATCATGTCATCTGCAAAAAGTGATAGTTTGATTTCCTCATTTCCTACTCTAATTCCTTGAATCTCTTTCTCAGCTCTTATTGCCGAGGCTAGCGTTTCTAGTACTATATTGAATAGTAATGGTGATAGTGGGCAACCTTGTTTCACTCCTGATCTTACTGGGAAAGGTTGCAGTTTATTTCTATTGCATATTATGCTTACTGACGGTCTTAAATATATGCTCCTGATTATTCTAAGGAATAGTCCATTTATTCCTATACTCTCAAGAATTTTTAGTAGGAATGGATGTTGGATTTTGTCAAATGCTTTTTCTGCATCTATTGAGATGATCATATGGTTCTTATTAATTTGATTATTAATATGGTCAATTAAACTAATAGGTTTCCTAATATCAAACCAGCCCTGCATTCCTGGAATAAATCCTACTTGATCATAGTGTATTATCCTGGAGATGATTTTCTGAAGTCTTTTTGCTAATATCTTATTTAAGATTTTAGCATCAATATTCATTAAGGAAATTGGTCTATAATTTTCTTTCTCAGTTTTCGCTCTACCTGGTTTAGGTATCAGTACCATGTCTGTGTCATAAAAGGAGTTTGGTAGGACTCCTTCGTCCCCTATTTTTTCAAATAATTTATATAACATTGGGGCTAATTGTTCTTTAAATGTTTGGTAGAATTCACATGTGAATCCATCTGGTCCTGGGGATTTTTTCCTGGGGAGTTGATTAATAGCTTGTTCTATTTCTTTTTCTGAAATGGGACTATTTAAGCAATTTATTTCCTCCTCTGTTAATCTAGGGAGCCTATATTTTTGGAGGAAGTCATCCATTTCACTTAAGTTATCAAATTTATTGGCATAAAGTTGGGCAAAGTAACTCCTTATTATTTCTCTAATTTCCTCTTCATTGGTGGAAAGATCCCCCTTTTCATTTGTAAGACTAACAATTTGATTTTCCTCTTTCTTTTTTCTGATCAGATTTACCAAAGGTTTATCTATTTTATTGGCTTTTTCATAAAACCAACTCTTGGTTTTATTTATTAATTCAATAGTTTTTTTTTTTTTACTTTCAATATTATTGATTTCTCCTTTTAATTTTTGTATTTCAAGTTTAATATTTGGTTGGGGGTTTTTAATTTGGTCTTTTTCTAGCCTTTTAAGTTGCAAGCCCAATTCGTTAATCTTCTCTTTCTCTATTTTCTTCAAATAAGCCTCTAAAGATATAAAATTTCCCCTTATTACTGCTTTAGCTGCATCCCAAAGATTTTGGTATGATGTCTCATCATTGTCATTATCTTGGGTGAAATTATTAATTGTTTCTATAATTTGCTCTTTCACCCAGTCATTCTTTAAGATGAGATTATTCAGTTTCCAATTACTTTTTGGTCTATTTACCCCTAACTTTTTACTGAATGTAGCTTTTATTGCATTGTGGTCTGAGAAGAAGGCATTTATTATTTCTGCCTTCCTACATTTAATTTTGAGATCTTTATGTCCTAATATATGGTCAATTTTTGTATAGGATCCATGAACTGCTGAGAAGAAAGTATATTCCTTTCTATTGCCATTCAATTTTCTCCAAAGGTCTATCATACCTAGTTTTTCTAATGTTCTATTTACTTTTTAAATTTCTTTCTTGTTTGTTTTGTGGTTTGATTTGTCTAAATCTGAGAGTGCAAGGTTGAGATCTCCCACTATTATAGTTTTACTGGCTATTTCTTCTTGCAACTCTCTTAACTTTTGCTTTAGAAAGTTAGATGCTATACCACTTGGTGCATATATGTTTAGTATCGATATGGCTTCATTATTTATGCTACCTTTCAGCAGGATATAGTTTCCTTCCTTATCTCTTTTAATTAGATCAACTTCTGCTTTTGCTTGATCTGAGATAAGGATAGCTACCCCTGCTTTTTTGGCTTTACCTGAAGCATAATAGATTCTGCTCCAACCTTTTACCTTTACTCTGTATGTATCTCCCTGCTTTAAGTGTGTTTCCTGCAGACAACATATTGTAGGGTTATGATTTTTGATCCAATCTGCTATCCGTCTCCGTTTGATGAGATCGTTCATCCCATTCACATTTACAGTTAAAATTACTAATTCTGTATTTCCTGCCATCATAATATCCCCAGATTATGCTTTTTCCCTTGACCCCCCTGATCCCCCTCCCCGATATTTAATTTACAGACCCCCCTTGTGACGCGCAACCCTCCCTTTTTTTTTAGTATCCCTCCCCCCTCCCTCCAAGTCCCTTCACTTATTCTCCTTTTCCTTTTCCCTTTTTCTCTCCCTCCTTTTAATGAGGTGAGAGAAAATTCTCTGAAAAATGTGTTAATTATTTACTCTTTGAGCCTCTCCTGATGAGAGTAAGATTCACACAATGATTCTCCCCCTTACTAAATTCCCTTCGATATGGTGTATTTCTATGCCTCTTCCTGGGATGTAGTTTCCCTCTTTTTATCATTCCTTCCCCTTTTTCTGAAACGACCTCCTTCCCTTTACTACACCCCCCTTTTTTTCTTTTATATCAGTAAAATCCAATTATCCTTGAGTACTTTTTATATACCCACAACAGAGTTACAGTTCTCAAGGGTTCTGTGTACCTTTTTCTGTTTCTCTTCAGTCTTGTGGATGTAGATCAAATTTTTTGTTTAAGTCTGGTTTTTTTCTTAGAAACATATAGAATTCCTCTATTTCATTGAATGACCATCTTCTTCCATGGAAAAAGATACTAAACTTAGCTGGGTAGTTCATTCTTGGTTGCAGTCCTTGATCTTTTGCCTTATGGAATATCAGGTTCCAGGCCCTTCTATCTTTTAATGTGGAGGCAGCCAGATCTTGAGTGACCCTTATTGTGGCACCTTGGTATTTAAATTGTTTTTTTCTAGCTGCTTGCAGGATTTTCTCCTTTGTGTGGTAATTCTGCAGCTTAGCCACAATATTCTGTGGTGTTCTTTTTTTAGGGTCTATTTCAGAAGGAGTTCGATGAATTCTTTCCACATCTACTTTCCCTTCTGTTTCTATTATCTCTGGACAGTTCTCCTTGATAATTTCCTGTAAAATAGAATCTAGGCTCTTTTTTTGGTCATAGTTTTCTGGAAGTCCAATGATCCGCAGATTATCTCTCCTAGATCTATTTTCCAGGTCTATAGATTTTCCCAGTAAGTATTTGACGTTGTTCTCCAGCTTCTCATTTTTTTTGTTTTGTTTGACTGATTCTTGGGTTCTCTGTGAATCGTTCATTTCTATTTGTTCCATCCTGACTTTTAAGGGGTTATTTTCTTCTTTCACAGTTTTTAGTTCTTTTTGTAAATGCCCAATTTCGTTTTTAAATGAATTATTTTGCTCTATTGAATTTTTTTTCCATTTCCCTAATTTTTTTTTAGAATTATTTTCTTTTTCCAATTCAGAAATTCTATTTTCTTGAGACTTTTTTATCTTTTCCAATTCAGAAATCCTACTTTCCTGTGATTTTTTAAGCTTTTCTAATTCACAAATTTTGTGTCCCTGAATCTCCTGTGAATTCTTTATTTTTTCCAACTCCAATTTCAGGACGTTGTTATTCTCTATCATAGCTTCCCTTTCCTTTCCCCATTTTTCTTCAAAGTCTCTTATCTTTTTAATAGTCTCTTCTAGGAGAGAGTTATGTGATGGGGGGCAGGAATCGTTCCCCTTTAGGTTGTTATCTTCTGAATCTTTGTTGTTAACTTCCTTCGGGGTTGGATACCCGCTCTTTCTCTATGTAGAAGGAATCTATAGTTTTCCTGGCTTTTTTGTTCATATTTAAAAAATCTTTTGGGGTCTGTCCCTGGGGTAGGAAATTATTTATTTACTTCTTTACCAGCTTCCTCCCAGACTGGATGGATGCAGTGGCTCTTGGGCCTGAGCTAAGATAGAGCTCTGGGAGAGAGTTCCCCACCCCCTCCCTGGAGGTGCCTCAGAGGTGACTAGCACTGCTGTGCCTTGAGGGCGTTGTGTTCTAGCAGCTTCCCTGAAGTTTGAGATTGAAGTAAAGAAGGCACAAAGCCCAGCCTATGCTTCCTGGTGGGGTGTGGATGTCTGCAGCAGGTGAAGTGAAAAGCCCCTGTGCTCAAACTGGAAGTGTCATCCAGAAACCGTGGTCCCTAGTTCAAAAGTTCAGCTTCTCTGGGACTTCTGGAACTGAGTTCCACACCTGAGTGGGTCCAGAGATTTTTAAAGGACTTGTCCAGACACATATCATAGGTGATAAAATGTATCTAGAGCTCCAAATGAGCACTTGCCATTCAGGGATCTTTATTCTTATTGACTCCTTAATTAATTTGTTTATCTTGAAGGATTTGAAAATATAATAGTTCAAAAAGTATTTTCTTTGTAATATACTCCATACCAATATAAACATATAGCTATGCTTAACTTTCTTGATAGTTTGCTTTTTTTATAAAAAGATAAAATAACATGAAAATACAAAAATATAAACCAGCACTATTATTTACTTGAATTACTCTGAAATTTCTTTGGTTAAAGCAGTTCAAGGCAACTTTGGATTATTCTTCTATATATCTAATAGATTTATCAATTGATAACTAGTCTTACTCATGTAGGTGGCTAGGATTCTCTCAAGTTATCTATTAGAACACACATAGAAAGGAAGGGAGGAAGGAGGACAATGAAACATTTCAGTTTCAAGTTGATTTTAAGTGCTGCAAGTATGTGTTTCATTCTGACTTTTTATGAGGGAGAAGAGTAGAAGATGGTAGGAAAGGTAGAGGGAACAGACTGGCTTAATAGGTCCTTGTTTATTTGATATGCATATTATAATTACTGATAGTTACTGCATTATTCTAAGGAAATTTGGATTTTCCAGATGCCAGAGCTTCAATAAAAGTCACCAAAAAACCCATTAATTTAATTCATACTTCAAAGTTTCTATAGTCTCATTTGTAACTTTCAAGCATTTTACATCATTCACATCTCAATATGAAATACACTTCTTTCTTATTGAATAGGAAAAGTGATACTGGTCATTATGGAAACTTTTAACATTTTTTAATTTTCTTTTTATTTTAGGTTGAATTCATTTTCTGTTAAGACCATCTCCTTCTCTACTCATATACTGTCTGCCTATCTCCTCTCATATACCAAAGCAACATACAAAATTTGTTCTTTCCCTTTGAGACATATCTTACCTCTGGCTTTCCTGATGTGTAATTGCTTGATTTTCAATCCATAATTCATTCTGATGTCTGACTAGACTTTATGAAACAGTACTTTAATGCTTTCATTTACCAGTTCAAGAACTTATAGTGACATACTAGATAAGTTCAAAATTTCAAGTCTCAAGGTTGCCTATCATGTTTTTCTATACTTCCCAATCAATTATTTGCTATACATTTTTAATATACACCATCTAAGGCAATCACACACCATGTCCATTCTCACAATAACACCTTTGATTATGCTATTTACTCTACTTGAGTGCCACCTAGCTTCCTCTCCAGCTATCCAAATCCTAATTATCTGTCAAAATCTAGGTTGACATCAGACCTCTTTCACATAACCTATCGTTATTGAAGCAGTCCACAGTGATTTTTCCTTCCTAAAGACTCCCATAGCATTCTTCTTGTCCCTAATTTTGCAGTACAAGAAGAGTGGAGAAGTAAAATATAAAAACAAAACAATATTTAGAAGCAAATTTCCTTAACAGGGATCAAAACTCTCACTTACTAGTATGACTCTGGAGAAGTGAATTATTCAGTATGAGACTTAGTTTCATCATCTATTGAATGGCAAATAACACTTGAATTAGCTGTTTCATAGTTTTTTTTTGTATAGAAAGAAGTTTATAAATGGTAAAAATACTATATAAATGTAAGCTATTATTATTAAATTGCTTCATACTTTATATCATCATTTAGGATACTTTCTTTCAACACTATCATATGTGCTAATCATTTTTTTTCTAATTAAATTTAAAAATGCTTTAAAGAAAGGAATATTTTTTTATTTCTCCCATGATAATCAGCCCAACTTGCACATTGCATATGCAATAAATGCATGTTCAATTTCTGATAGTTCTAGAAGTATATCTGGTATACCTTTATATTATTCTTGACCTACAATGTTATAGTGGACAGAACACTAGGCTTAGAATCAGGAAGACTATATTTTCATGAGTTCATATCTAACCTCAAACACTTAGCTGTATATAACCAGGCAAGTCACTTAATCCTGTGTACTTATCTTAAAATGAGCTGGAGAAGCAAATGGTAAGTTACTTCAGCATCTTTGCCAAGAAACCCCTAACTGGGGTTACAAAGGGTCATTCACCAAAACAACAAAAACAATATTTGAAGGGCAAATATTTAAATTTAGTCTTTAATCAGAAGAAAAAGAAGCATGTAACAGCTGTAGAGGAAACAACCAACATATTTATAATTAACTGTTATAGTGACCCACAAGGATTTATTGTTATTTCTAAATACTAAAATATTATTTGCATAATAGTCATAAGCAAGAGTGGAACTTAAAAGCTCTTTTTTTCTGTATCATTTTACAGGTAATTATTGCAACTTGATAGGCATAAAGGGTTTGGGGATGAAATGAGTGTATTTGTAAAACAAATAGGACTTAGGTATTTGTTAAATGTACCAAGTTTGTTTTCCTTGTTTTATTTTACCCTCCCTCCATTCCCACTATGACTATTGCCAGAAATTTATCATTCTCTTGCTATTTCTTGAATTAAAACAACTCCTTACATAGTTCCCCATCTAGGAAGTATATTTCAATAAAGATGCCCTTGGCATTCATTTACTTTGTGTCTCTGCTTCTATTTTTCTGGATTTTACCACTACGCCTTAGGTACAGTCTCACACTGAAACTTCCCTTAGCACTTAGGGTCTCCTTATCCTGGAATATCCATTTTTCCCTGTAATTTTCTCACCTTGTGATATCTCTCTTCCATGGCAGTCCTTTTTATCCACTACTGAGTTCCTCACTTAGCCTCTATTTTGAGGAAGGTCAAGGCTGGCCAGCCTTCATTCACTTTCACTCTGGCGCTGCTTTTGACTCTCTGGATTTTGCCATTGAGTCTCTGCTAACATCTCAGCCTGTTCTTCATGAGTGGGGCCTCCTCACTCTGAAACATACATCCACCAAGCCAGTCTCATTTGCCATCCCTATTCTTCCACTGGTGACTTCCTCCTGAGGCCTTCATTTTTCTGAAGATCCTAGGTCAGCCTCTCTTTAGGTTGCTCCTACTTCTGTTTCTAACTTTTTGGTCTTTGGTATCATGCATCTAACAGGTATTTTTTCCATCCATCCTCTACTCCCCACTTTTCTGCTTCTTTTTATACATTTTCCCACCCATTAGAATATGTTCCTTAAGAGAAGACATAATCTTTCTTTTTTGATTTTATTTACATAAGTACTTAATAAATATTTGTTGCCTCTTAACTTGTTGTATAGGTGCTAGCCTTTTCTCTCTAACTTACTTCCCCTCTATTGCAACTCATTCATCTAGTGCCCTAGTACTATTGGAGCCAAATGAGCAAAAACAAACAAACAAACAAAAAAGGTAGTTATTAATTATTATCATCAAAGCCAGTAAAACTGGGTTTAAGTCTCCCCTCTGACATCTTATAACATGACCTTCATCAATTTTCTTAAGGCTTTAGTACTCTAAACAAGTAAACTCTAATACAAGGATTTTTAAACTTTTTGTTTGTTTCACAGACATTTCCATAATGTATATTTATTCAGAATAATTTTGAAAACATAAAATAAAATGTAGACTCACATAGGAAACCAGTCATAATGAAATTTTTATCAAAGTTCAGTTATTTTTTTAGTCTTCATGACTGCTTTTGGGATTTTCTTGCCATTTCCTTTTCCAGTTCATTTACAAATGAGGAAATTGAGTCAAACAAGGTTAAGTGATTTGCTCAGTCATACAGTTAATAAGTGGCTAAGGCCAGATTTGAGTATAAGTCTTCCTGACTTCAGCCATAACACTCTATTCACTGTGACACCTAGCTGATCCATATTTAAATAGATTAATCAAAATATTAAAAAACAATTTCACATTCCCAAATTAAGAAATTTTGTTCTATTAAAAAAAAAGAATAAATAACCAGTATTATATAATTCTTTAAGCACTTTCTGTACATTTTGTCATTTGATGCTGGGAACAATCCTATGAAATTGGTGTTATTATTTTCCACTTTTTACAGATGAGGAAACAAACATAATAAGTTTAAGTGATTTGTCCAGGATCACCATGTTCTAAGTATTTGCCACAGGATTCAATTATAGGCCTTCCTGACTCCAAGTCCCACCGTCTCCTTTGTCTCTTAGCTCTAAGACTATAAATTTCAGAGATGACACCTGGATTAGTAATAAGAGTTTCATCACTAAGGAGTTCCCTATTATGATGAAATCATAGGTCAGCTTTCTATTCCTACGACTTCAGGTAATAAGTGGTCTAAAAGTATACAAATGTGCATGAAATCTAGTGTGTCTTAGTGTCTCCTTAGGTTGGTCTTATTATTACTACTCCAATCCTGGCTCAATGAGAAATCGAAATATGGAAACATTCTGAAAAATTTCTTAAAGAATGTCATGGGGTTATCTGTGAACTGTATTACATAAAGTTAATTGTTTCTGAAATATTATAAGATTTGCTTTGTAGGCTAAGTCTAAATGAGATTGGAATCAATGTTAGTACTAAGTATTTTTTTGACTGATGTATTTATAAATTAAATTTTGGAAACTTAATAAATGTACACATATTCTTTGTCAGCAAATATTTGAAAGTTTAGGCTAATTCCAATCCAAGTGGAGACTCTCATTTGGAAACTCTCAAAGAACTTCAGACTCACCCAGAATAGAGTGGCAGAGGCCTGGCTTACAAGAGCAAAAACTATTCAGTCAAGACTTACCATTAGTAAAATCTGGTTATGTTTGAGAGAAATTCATCAGTTACTGTCAGATCAGTAGCAATAAGGAGTCTTTGGATTTAGTTGCAGGACTTTTTTTTACAAATATCAAATATTCTCTTGAATCCTACAACTGCAAGAACAATTTGTATCTCCAATCTATTTAAACAGTTATGTTATTTGAATGTAAATCCATCCACTACTGCAAATGTTAATTGTTTTGCAGTAACAGTGGTCATGGTAATAGTGTATATTATTTTTTTTTCAGTTTTGTAGATACCTTTTGCTTTTTGTACCTGGTGATTTTCTGACTTGGTTCCAATAAAAATCCTGCATCATAACAATGAAATAGATTTAAGCACAACCCATCTAGAAATGGAGGAAATTTGACAGTGTGCTCAACATTGATATTTTGAGTAAGGTAGAATAGGGAAGAATCAATTTTTAAAAATTCTTAAAATAAATATTTGAGCTCAATGTTGAAGAAAGTCAGGGATTTTAAAAGATGGAAGTAAGGAGTAAAAAGTCTTCCTAGAAGGAACTGAATAGTTCTAATTGAAGAATAAACAACTACTCTTAGTGATTTGTTATATAATATTACTCTGAAACTGTAACATGTCATAGGGTTTTGTTAAGCTTTCTATAAATATTTTTGACAAATCATTTGGAGTAAATGTATATGGGAAATTATAGAGAAACTATAACATTTCAATGTTAAATACTTAATGTTAAAGTTAAAATGTTTAAAATATATTTACATAAATATAAAAAAGTTTCTGTAAGATGTATACCTAGATTTCAGAGTGGATTTTGGTGAAGTCCAGGTTAGCTTCCTGGAGGCCTTAGAATCAGCCAGAGTCAGGATAAGCAAAAATCCTTAGTCTTTAGGGGAAGAAATGAAGGGGATGGTCAAAACTGACACAAGCTCTTTACCAACCTCTCTTCTCCTTGTCCTCCTCCAAAGTGATTCTGGCTTATCTCATTCCACCCCCTAATGCCTCCTATGATTATCTGTATACACCAAAAGATTGAGCTAGCATGGAATAGTGAGAAGGGCCATTTTCCCAAGCGTATGCTAATAGAGTTATTGTCCAATAGGTAATTAGCCTTAAGTGATTGGTTGTCTGATTCCAGTGCATCATCTCAGAGTTTCAGCCCTTTACATCTCCCACTTCCTTTTGTTTTAGAACAGAGATAGTCACGCCATCCCTGACTTCTCAGGGAGATGAGAACCCCAAAAAAGAGGTGATCACACCCCCCGACTTCTCAGAAAGAAAGATGAAAAACACCAAAGGGAATTGGGGAGTCAAGCCAGATATTATTAGTAGGTTTCTGGGCTGAAGGGTCTTACTAGAAACAGATTTTGAAGTCCTACAACAGTCTTATCATGGATCAGAGAATCCAATGTTTCCTGAGGGTTTTGAAGTCCAATTATTTTTGATGTCCATGAGTCAAATGCCATAACTGCCATGCTCTTTCAGTGGTGGGCACAGTCAGCAATGGAACCACTCTATGTTTCTTGGGTCTTTTCCTTCATTTCAAGGGTCTGCTCCATCTCTCTCTGATGGACAAGGCAAATACGGCTTGTTGGCACCCATCTGATTCCTTCTCCATCTGTGGAGATACAAGCAAACCGTCTCCCCCAAGCAGTTAACCTATCTGGTCCCTTCCATTCACCACTTTCTGGATCTCGCCACATCACCTGGTGATTATCTAAAGATAGGGGAGCTGCTCGCACTGAACCCTACCCTTCCAGTAGGTTATAAAATCTGTCTGCTAGAGCTAGTGCATCTTTGTCAAAAATCAAGAAGTTAATACTATAAAGAACTACATTTAGAAGTTCTCTAGGGTTACCTGTGGCTCCCCCTTTCTTTTGTTTTTTGAGGAGCATCTTAATGTCTGTGTTTCTCCTATCTACTATTGCCTGTCCTTGAGGATTAAATGGTATGCCAGTAGTGTATAAAATCTTATACTGTGCACAGAAGTGTACAAAATGTTTAGAAGTATATGCAGGTTCATTGTCTGTTTTTATTGCTTGTGGCACACCCATAACTGCAAATGCTTGAATGAGGAATTCATTGACCATTCGAGCTGTCTCTTTTGCTGCTGGTATTGCAAAAGTGAATCCTGAAAAGATGTCTACCACTACATGGATAAAAGGCAGATGACCAAAAGGTTTATAGTGGCTCACATCCATTTGCCAGATTTCACTGGGTCTCAAACCACTAGGGTTCTTCCCTGGAGGGAACATAGACACATGGAAAGGAAGGCAAGCTATATAGGCTTTTATTATGCTTCTAGCTTCCTCTCTTGTTATTCCAAGTAGTAAACATAAAGCTCAAGCAGCTTGATAATATTTAGAATGAGATTCTTGGGCTTCTTGAAATAAAGGAGTATTGGCTAATATAGTTAGAAAGCTATCTGCCTTTGAATTTCCATTAAAAAATAGGACCTGGAAGTCCACTATGCAAGATATAAATCTTACCTGGATGCTTTCTCATTTGCTCTTGAAGTTCCTTAAAGAGCTGATAATATTGGAGGCTACAAATTTTATTTGGGCTGTGGCAATTCTTTGTACCACACCTACTGAATAGGCCGAATCAGATATTATATTTATATCTCCTGGATAATAAGTAAGAGCTAAATGATTGCATACAATTCATTTCTGCTGAGTGGACTGAAAAGGAATTCTGACTACTCTCTTTATAGTTAAGTCACGAGAGTATACAGCACAAATATTATGTTTGGATGCATCTGTAAAGATAGTTGGCCCTTTAAAAGGAATTTTAGAAACCTTTTCTTCAAGAATCCATAGCTAATTATGTAACAGTCTGGTTATCTTTGATGGAGACCTGTGTGTAAAATTTGGAGCTGTGGCTAATATAATTTGCCACTTTGTGATGATTTCACAGCATACATTAATTTGTGCATTAATATAAAAAGTGTATATCTTTTCAAGTCTTATCCCAGATAATTGTACTGCTTGCTTAATGGTGATGAAGGACTAGCTTCATTAGCATTTTCTTCATTAGATTGCCTTATCATAATTTCTGTTGCTTCATTTTCACCACTAGTTCATATGATAGCTGTCTGCAAATATCCCACAAAATCAGCAAAGGGTTCATTTGGCCCTTGTGATATTTTTGTGAAGGCTTCTCCTTTGTCCTGTTCACCTGAGATAAAACCCCATGCTTTGACAGCAGCAGTAGCAATTTGCTCATATGCTACTATGGGGTAATTAATCTGTACTGAAATGTTTACATAAGAACCTATACCTGTTAGTTGGTCTTGGTGATTGGAGTATTAACTCCACTATGACTATTTTGTTGGGCTTGTATCCTACAGAGCTCACTATATTCAAAAAGCCCCAACAAGTTTTGTCCAGGTTCTAAGCATGTCCTTGCTATAGATTTCCAGTCACTAGGGGTTAAGACTTCATAAGCCAAATTCTGTAATAACATCTCAACATAAGATGATGTAGCCCCATAAAAAGAGCAAGCCTTTTTTCAGGTCTTTGAGGATTTCTAGATCAAAAGGACTGTATTTTCTTCTTTCTTGACCTGAAGAGTTAAACTGTTGAATCATAGGATACATTTCTATTCTCAAATCAGCTATATTCTGCCCTTCTTCTAAAGAAGGCTTTAAGTTTTGCCTTTTGTAATCTAGTCATAGGAGGAGGTGATTGCTGGGGTATCACTGCCCCTCCCACTACTCCTCCTCCCTTCATCCCAGAAGGTAAAGTTGATGGGGGTGTGTCAATGACCATCTCCAGTATAGGTGGAGTTGAAGCTGGGCTGTGAGAACAAGAATCACCACATCCTTCAAGTTCACTTAAATCCTCAAGCCCTCTGGCCATTAATCTATCCTTTGTTTTCCTCTTTTTCCTCACACTTCCTCATCTGGCTATTCTTGAAACATCTTTTTTCTACAATTTATGGGATAATTTAAGGTCAATTGTATTATGTTGTATATATAGAATGTTTCCTTAGAAATTGAATCAGGACCTTTATCATTATAGTCTTCACATAGTTGATCTACTAGTTTCCAATTATCTGCCTCTATTCTTACATGAAGAACCAAGGGGATGTACATTCTAATACATCCACAAGTCCATCAATCTGCTCCCAAGTTACATTAAACCCTGTTTTTTATCAGTCTGAGATTGGGGATGGGGGTGGGGGTGGGGGAGAATCTTTTTCTAATATCTGCCCCATTTCAGTTAGAAAAGGTTACTAGTTTAGCCCTTAACAAAGTAAGTTCCCTATTTGTCTATTAAAATATTCACTCTATTTCCTGGTCACCTGGAATTTCTTCAGTGAAATTAGGGTCCTTGGTTCACATATTGGGCACCAAACTGTGAAGTCCAAGATAGCCCCCTGGAGACCTCAGGATCAGCCAGAATCGATCAGCAAAAGTCCTTTGTCTTTAGGGGGAGAAGGGAAGGGGATGGACAAAACTGCCACAAACTCTCCCCCAACCTCCCTTCTGCTCCTCCTCCTCCAAAGTGACTGTGGCCTATCTCACTCCACCCCCTAATCCCTCCTACAATTATCTGTATACAATAAAAGATGGAGCCAGCACAGAATAGTGAGAAGGGCCATTTTCCCAAGCATATGCTAATAGAGTATTGTCCAATAGGTAATTAGCCTTAAATGTTTGGTTGTCTGATTCCAGTGCACCTATTAAGAGTTTTAGTCCTTTATAAAGTTCACTATATTTTTTTCCATTAGTAGAGGTAATAATAAGCTAATACTACATCTTAGTGAATATTAAAGTGACATAGTTAGACCTGCACTTAAGTGCAAAACAATTCTGAAGCTCTGTGAAATGGGAATTGCAGTAAGAAGAGACATATGGCATAGGGATAAACTAGAAGATTAATGCAATTGTCTATGCTGGAGGTAGGACCTGAATTGTATCCTGAATATTAGTGTAAATAGTTGCAACATTTTTGTTATAATTGTGAATAGGACAGTTTGGATTGACTTTATTATGCTACCTTGAGTGACATCTATATTGGCAGAATTGCTTATAACATGACAGCTAGATATTATCTGTAAAAGGCAGTATGCCAGACTTAGATCTAACTTCAAGTCTACTATTTATGTTATCCTAGCCAAGATACAGGATCAGCCTTAGTTTCTTCATCTGTAAAATGGGGATAACAATAGTTCCTACATCACAGGGTTATTGTAGGGATCAAAAGAGATAAAATATAAATAGCTATATAAATACCAACTTAAAATTTTAAAGATGAATAAGAACAAGTAAAGAAAGGAAATGTCCCTAGGTATGTACTTAAGTTGTTTTTGTTGTTGTTGTTGTTGTTTTGTTTTTTAATAATTAATTCTTTCAGAATGTCATCCATAATTTAAAATGAGAAAACTTGACAAAGGCAAACTCCAAAATTGATCAGTGCTTACGAACATTGTCTTGAGTGACTGATGAAGGCTCATTTTATGAATTTAATTATATCCAATCTGTTCTGATGTGTGTTTATGCAGCTGCTACTTCAATAAGGGTCTTATTCACCCAAGTAGATCTACTAGTTCTTTGAGGCAAAGTGTGAGTATTTGGAGATGCATATTAAAAAAAATAATAATACCACCACCAACAACAACAACAACAACAAACGACTAATGACAACATTGTTAAGAGTATTCAATAAAACTGCAGCTGGATGTTCACTCATAGCTAGTTTTAGACCAAGGCCTCCATTCAATTGTACCTTGATTAAGCTGATTTGAAAACCTTTCTGATGCATACAGGTGTCTCAAAGTGTCTCAGCATTCTTTGGTTGAGCTAATTCTATGCAAATAAAGAGGCTTCCTGGCTGAAAAGAAAAAAAAAAAATTGTTTTATTTTAGCTACCAGAGGGCACTGGAGAAGATCAAGACTCAAAATATACTTTTTTTTTTTTTTAAAGCAAATATATATACAATCGCTACAAAGCATTTTACATAATTCTATTTAAATTTTTTAAATTAAGCTATATATAAAATTAACATAACTAGCAAAGGATCTTATCAATGCCTGGCACAAAGGTGTTTAATAAATACATGTTCTTTGAATAAATAACATCTTTTATGCAATCCTTAATTGAGCTTTTCTTTATTAATTTCTTAATTGAGAAAAGGAATAATGCTGGTGTGTTTTTTTTAAATAATTCAGACACACTGGGATACACCCCCCAAAATTATTGTGATACATTGTAAATTTTCATTATCACGGTTTTTCTGTTTTTTTTATGTAATAATTTGAATCTCTAGTCTATCAAAATATTTTTATTATAATGTTACAATGAAATACAAGTTCAAGATCTGCTGGGTCTTATTATTTGACTTGCTTCTACACTTTCTAGTTGTGCAAGCAATGTACCTAACCCCCTCTGGGCATTGTTAAATCTTCCCTTCAGTTAACTACTGTGAATCCTTCTTTCTACCTTGCAGCTGAACCCTAATATAAGTATTCTTAACCTCACTTGCAAAGTGAAATCCTTTAGAGCAGGATTGGTCTGGCTGTTCTATTTGCATTCTCTGGTCCTGACACAATGCTTTGTACTCAGTGGATGTATTAAATTAATAGTTTTTAATTTATTCAATGAAGGAAATAGAAGATCAAAGTTTTAGATCCCTTCATGGAAAAAAAAACTGGAATATTTAAGCTTTATAAATTTTGTATAACTATATGCTTGAGTTGTGCTATTCTTAATATAAACTTCTTATCCATAAAAATATTAATACACACAGTATTTCCTAAAAAAAGATATATGATTATTATTCTGTTCCGTTAAACATATTGAACAATAAAACTTGAAGCATCTAATATTATAGTTTGTCTTCCAAACTTTACATATCTGAGAAGAGCTACAGCATTCACTTTTCATTTTAGATTCATCCATTAGCATTTTAAACCCTAACTATGTATGTGCATATTATATGAGAGTTATATCTAAAAAGAGTCATGAAAAAATAAGTCTTACTTTAGAACAGACTTAAGTAAGGCACAGGACTGCTGTTAAAATAAAAGTATCTTATCTGGGTAAAATAATATATAATTGGATTAGTTGATCATTTTAGATAGTTGCCTACAGACAGCAGAGTTTCTAGGGAAAAGGCCACAGGGAGCTAAATTGTGATGGTGATAGAAAGTTAGGAAGTCAGAATCCTAGTTTACCTCTCTGCCTCACACTTTAAAAGATTAGTTTTAGATGTGTTTAAGAGAAGGAGGATAGTATAAGGAAATAGGTAGCCAGGAAAATAGGAGATGTCAATCTGAAAAGATAAAGTGAAAATGGTGGGAGACATTTTCTTTACCCCCCACTCTTAAGATATTAAAAGGGTCAGCTTGCTTACATTGATTACCACAATGCATCTTCCTAAGGATTTCAGTATGTAAAAGGACAACTGTCATCTATATTAACCATTCAGGTGTAATTTTTTTTTAATTCATAGAATCATAGTCCCAGAGCAGGGCTTAGATACCACATAGTCAAATCCATTAAAAAGAAGTCACATAAGTAATACATATTAAGTCTGAGATTTGAACTCAGGCCCTCTGAATTCAGAGCTATTACTCTCTCCACTATCTCATATTGCCTCATCTTATGAATAGGACTTGGATCAGCATAATGAACTGCTGCAATATGCATTTGGCATCCAATTGGTTTGTAATCTTGAGCAAAGTTTTCCCTGATCTTGGAACATGAGTGATTCAACTTGAATGTCTCTGATGTCCACACTGATGAGGGTTGAGGTCCCTTTAAGATTCCTTTCCAATTGCCCAGCCCATGGCTGACCTTGATTCACAAATCCTGGTCAAAGGCATCCTTTGAATATCCAGGCCCAGCCCCCACCCTCAACTCAGCTTCCCCCAGTCCTCACCTGCTCTGAGCTAACTGAAAAGCCCGCCGAGAACTTAGGGGTACTCCCCATCATTTTTTAGGTATAAAAGAGGTGAGTCGGAATGCCCTCATTTCAGGACCCCTCCAGCCAACCCATGGTATCCTTCCGACCATGTAAGGGTTCCTGCCCGCCTAGAGGCCACCTTCGGTCCTGGCGTCTTTCTAACTGAACTTTACTTCCAAATTTCTATTTATTTATCAATCGAGGTTTTCGGGCCTGTAAATTCATTTTAACAGGGGACACTGCGCCTCATGGGATTATCTATGCGCCCAGAAATGGGGTTCCCCCTTTCCTTTCCCTCATTACACACCAGTTCTGAGATTATATCATTTCAAAGAAAGATGTTATTTGGGGATTGTGGTTATAATTAGGACAGCTAACAGTTGCATTTTTAAGCCTGTTACAAGTAGCACTCAATGTTTCTTTCTTTTATTTCACAGGTTTTCTTACACAGATGAATACTTCAGATCATTCTGTACTACAACCTTCCTTCCAAGGGTGTATGCAGCTCATTCAAGTGGATGATCAGCTAGTCAATTTACATGAAATAGAACAAAGAAAGCCGGGCAGCTTTGCTAATGTCAGTATTGACATGTGTGCCATTATAGACAGGTAAGTGATTATTTTTGTGTATAATTTGAGTTGATTAAATATGCTAATTCCTTTTTATGCGGTGAGATAAAATATATGATGTCACAAAAGCTGTTATGAAATAAGAATTATGTTATGAAATAAGAAATAAGTTTAGTGAATACAATGGTACAACTATTACTTATTCCATAGAATTTGCAACCAAATGAAGGAAAACCAGTTGATCCCAATATTTATCCACACATGAATAGAGTCATCTAGATTCTTATCAAAATCTGCCAGGTTTGGCCAATTGTCAAGGACTTTTGTTTGTTTGTTTGTTTTACCAGCAAATTTTAGCTTTATAGGAAAGATAAAGCTGTACCTAACCTCCTACAGCTCTTTTCCTCTTGGTACCAGTAAACAGTGATTACCCTTCAAAGACCTTATTCCTCCCACTTTCATTATCATCTCTTTCCAAGCCACAGACTATTGACATCTCACCGAGGTCTGCAGGAAAATGAAAGAAAACACACATACATTCTCACAGACTCTCTCTGGGTGTGTCTCTTCTAGGTCCCTCCTCCCCTCTCCCCCCCTTCCCTTGCCCCCTCCCCCCCTTCTCCTTCCCCTTTCCCTCTTCCTCCTTCCCTCCCCCCCCTCTCCCCTCTCCCCCCACCCCCCATAACTTCGCATACAACATATATATCCTGGTATGTCTAGTATACAAATTCAGTGGAATAATTCAACTTTTGTATTAAATAGTAATGAGTTATTTCCTTTTTGTTTTCTACAAATATCTAACAAAAATATCTACAAATACAAAATAAATATCTAGAAAATAAGATATTCTTACCTATAACATTTTGATCCACAAAATAGAAATTGTCTAGTTATTTTAAAAACTAAAATGATATTCTTGCCTGATTTTTTAGTCAGGTCTTAAATATCTAGTGGAAGTTTCATAGTCTCTGAGACTATTTGTTTTGTTTTAATTTTGTACATTAACCTTTTTAAAGTTCCTGTCATTTTTATGTTTATTTTTCTTAACAAAACATTAACAAATTTTGTTTCATTTATAAATACATCTTTACTCACTAAATATAATATTTAAAAGTGTTCTGATAGGTCTATAATGTCAACGTGGTATTCTTTGCAATCTTGCAACTTCATTTACCAGTTACTTCTCATCCTCTAGGGTTCTTATCCATGTTCTTCCATAAATATTTTCCAGAGTATCTACTCAACATAATAGAGATGCTTCGGTGTTTTTTTTTTGTTTTGCTTTTGTTTTTTGTCTTAGACTCAGACTGTGAATTTGTTATACATCACTTTGGCTAAGTGGCCATCCTTTTTCATGAATGTTATGACTGTTGCCTTTAATGCTATGTGAGCATAAAATTGTGCTTCAGCCTACCTACACTCACCATATATATGTCCATTGTCCAATTGCAGTTTTAATCTTAGAGAGATTATCTTGTTCTCCTTTTTTTCAGCTATGTAGCATTACTAAGAGTACTATGGCTTCTTCTACAATGACTTTTCAGCCCCAAATCCCTAGCCACCATCACCCCTCTGTGATATCTCATGAGATGTAATCACCTTGAATACATGTGTGTTTGTTTCACATATTTGCAACCCCAGTACTTGGCACAGATCCTAGTACATAGGAAAAACTTAACAAATACCTTTTCATTCATTCATTCTCTCAAACACTAGAAGAATAGTAATTATTTAAAAATAGAGTTTTGTATGAGAGACGTAGTACCATCAAAAGTACTGAATAGTGTTGTGCTCTAGACTTTTTTCCTTGTCATTTCTGGACCCATATTATATATCTAAATTGTTCTTTCTACATAACACTCTCTCTTTATTTGTGTCACACAGTTTCATATAATCTTATAATATTCTTGTGAAACTACTTATTAGAAAAGAGACTTTTTAGATTTTAAAAAATATAATTAGTGAATAATAGACAAGACACAAAAGCTATTCTCCCTATAGCTCTTTAAATAATTGAGTATGAAGATTTCATATGCTTTAGAAAACATGCAATTAAAGCCAAAAGTTTTATCCTTCTATTTTATAAAGTATTGCATATATCCACCATTCTCAAAGATTTTGTAGAGGTTAAAGAGTAAGCTCATGGATTATTAATTAATGATAGTTTCTTGATAACTTTTTGGGGGCACTTAATATTAATTGATTCTTTATTTGTTCTTTTGAAATCTTCCTCCTTTAATATAATGTGAAAACTAACTGCTGAGTATCTTCTAACTGGGTTACTGCTTATGTATTTTCTCTGCATACATTCTGTGATGTCTAGACATATTTTCTAATTTCATTTTCTTGATTTCTAACTTCTTCTTTCTTTCCTATTTCCTCACATAGAACATTAGCTACTCTGAAGTGTTAGGTTCTAAATATGTTGTTTCTATTATTATTAATGTGAGAATATTCACTAAAATTTCAATAATTTCACAGAATATATCTAGATTTTACCTAAAATATACAGTATGTACATGAAAGTGTGCCTATATGATTGTGTTCATCCATATACTCTTAATAAAATGTTTTCCTCTATAAAAATGAATAAAATAGTTTCCCAGAATGTAGCATATTTTTAGTATATCACATTTTAAATTATATGCTGAACATATGTGTGTACACTGATTATGTGGTTAGGATTTGCTCAGCATGTCCACATATGTCATGACACTAATTGGAACTGGGTTAGCAGTAAGAGAATAAAACTGATAATAAACAATTTTGGCCAAAACAATCTATATGCATCTGGCTTTGCACAAAGTGCACCAAAAAAAATTCAACCATACATGTGACATTATTTCTTCCAAATAAGTCATAACCAGACAGATAAGGAGCTAAAAAAGTAAAGATATTTGTTCCAATACTAGCTAGCTTATCTGCATATTATATTAGCAGCCAAATCAAAAAGATTTTCCTCCCGAGTTATACATATATTGTATGTTGTAAAATTTTAGTATCTAGTTCATTTTCCATTTCAGTAGCTTTAGTGGTAGGACAAATTTTGTCAATGATGCCAAATTTAATTCACTCAATCTCTGTGGCCTGTATAGATTTCACAATAATAGTGGCCTTTCACTATATGAATTTTTACATATATTCCTATCATCTGCTAATAAGAAATTATAATATGATGGTACTAATTTTATTATTTAACACATTTAATTTTTAAAATGCATGTTGCACAGAATCTCATTCTGAAAATACATGTAAATAAGTATTTATATAATAATTAAACTGACTAAGAAATGTACAGTAGTAAAGAACATTGAACAAATATATAAATCATGATTCTGTTTACGCTTCTATTGCCAAGGTTCTGTTTGTACTTCTATTGCCAAGGTAATAATTTCTCAGTTTTAATTAGATGTTCTACTATGATAAAGTCATCAAGTTCCATGAGGAAATGATAATATATTCAAATTTTTAGATCACTGGTATTTCATAATAAAAAATTCTAATCAGTCCATCCAGGAAAATGGATTTATTTCATAATATTTGTTGACATTCAAAAGGTAGACCATTAAAAAAAGGCAAGCAAAGAAATTAATGCCACTATATTTTCTGGAATTGAATCCAAATATATTTAACTATTTAGCAAAGATTGACTTTAGTTGTTTAAGGTAAATTAAAGAACTATTCCATTTTAGGACAACAGGAAGAATTGTATGGATGATCTCATTTAAAAAGAATGGATTTGCATTAATTGTTGAACATGATAAAACATTGGAGAAAAAAGCAATTTCTTTCTTCTGATAAATGAAATGCTATTCAATTCATGGCATATAGATAAACAACCTGATAGAACTTCAGTCTAATAGGAATGCAATGAAACACAATAAATTTAAAGGACTTTACATGCAAAGCATATTAAAGCATTTAATAGCCCTTGTGCTTTAGAAGACACCTACTTCTACTTTGTGTAAACATACACAGTCTATTAGCTAGTAACTTATTCCTCATCTATAAAATGGGAATCATGGTACATGTTTCAGATGATCATTTTGAGGATGACATGAGAGCCAATGAAGTTGTAACATATATGCATTTAACTTATGAGAGAGAAAAAAAAAAACTAAAAATTTAAATAGAATTAACAATTCTTTCAACTCCTCTACACAATGAAAACAAATCCTGGAGTGTCAGCAGTGAGAAATGAATCAGCTGTTATCTCAGTTTTAATTCCATATGGTTCTCACATTTGTGAATATCTCCTGTTGCTATGCAATTTTTAGAATCTCTTCTTCAAAATACCCATTCCATTCATTTTGTTTAGACTGGTACACCTATTGAGAGATCTAACATTATTGGCGAACTAGAATTCACTTGCTAAGTTATTTCTAATTCTTCTCTGTCAACTTTACCTCGTGGTAAAAGTGGTACACACACACACAGAAATTCCCTAGTGGTCTTTGTGCCCTTTCATATACTGAAACCATTTTAGGAGTATTTTCCCCAATCATCATTTTTCCTCTTATCTATGTGTCAATACATGTATATGGTTTTATATATATATATATATATATATATATATATATATATATATATATATATATATATATATATATATGTTATGTGTGTATATAAATGTATGTGTGTAGGCATAAGTATATGTGTGATACTCTCATGATGATGATGATGATGATAGGAATTATTATTGGGGAAGATCATGAAATGCTTCTTGATTAAAAAGGGATTTGAACTGAGTAATTGAAGCAAGATGATAAAAACAGGGGTGGGAGAGTGGAATTAAGGAGAGCATTACGAGATACTATGTTTTGGGGCAATTTAAGCACTTCCAAGGATATTTTTTTTAATATTTCTCTAGATACTGACTTTAGAACCCAATCCTTTTGTAAGAAGTGATTCACTGTAATGTTTAAAGAGGGCTTCTCAAATTTTAAAGAGCAATAACATTGTCAACTATTAATATCATGAGTTGCTCTCTTTACATACTCGGTATTCCAGCCATCCCCTGTTTTCTCCATGTTCTCCATGCCTTAACTTACACTATTCATAAACTATAAAAGTCATCTTGCTTCCTCTTTGCCTGTAGAATTTCTCTCTATCCTCTTCATTGGCCAACATAGTCCTAAAGGCAGATAGGCTGCCTTGGAATGTAGTAGTGGGGTCCAAATCAGATTTTCTAGAAGCCTAGATAACAATTTTCCAGGTATTATTGTAAAGGTGATTCACATTTTAATATGGGTTCAACTAGAGGGGCTCTGAGATCCCTAAGCTAATATTTATATCTCTAATATCATATATTCCAGTTTTCTGTATTTGTATTTCATTCTCTTATTATCTTAGTAGTTCAATGAAAGCAAACCAAATTCTCAATATTTACATCTGCTTCAGTCTAACATGATGCTCTGTATGTAACAGGACTGTAAGACATGCTTCCTTGTTCAGTGAATCATGAATGAAATTATAACACTAATAGATCCTCAGATTAGTTATTGTGTGTATAGCAAAATCTTATAATATTGTAAAAATAGAAATTATAAGCTTATATACTAAATTTTCCTATAGTTAAGAATATTATTTTTCCTGAGATTCTTGAGTTTGATATCTCCATCTAAGCTTCTTTCTGATAACCAGCATTACCTTCTTTTGCCTTCTCTTTTCTTTTCTAGTAATATCTTCCCTCTCTTTCCATCCAGCCTATTTTTACATCAAAGTATAATCTCCTATCTCTTGTAGAAAGTCCTATTCTCCCTGTTTAACTCCAGGTTAGAGTAACCCCAACCTGGTTGTTTGGGAAATCTGTCAGATCATTAGTTGCTATTAACATGAAATCTCTCCTTTCTATAACATTCCATTGCTTCCCTTTGAATGTCCCTCCTTTCATCCTTTCAGTTCCTTAGATATTTGATTTCCTTCTGAGAAGCCGCATTAATTTGCCATAACAACAACATATGCAAATATATGATCTGATCAAATTACCTCATTTCCCCCCAAAACTATTCACTCTTTGCCTAGCATGATAGGTTTAAATTCCATTCTTCTCTCCATCTCTTATATTCTGTAGCTTTCTTCAAGGCTTGGCTCATTTGTTACTTCTTTAGGAAGCTTTTCTTGGCTTTTTAAAACATTACTGCTTTCTCTTTATTATTCAAATTATCAAATATGTCATTATTGTTTTCCTTATTATGTTTCCTTCCTTTCCCTACCTCAAAAATAAATATCCCTATATGTTCCCAAGGCCAATTACAGCATCTTAAAACTAGTAACTACTTAATAAATAAATGCCCGTTGGATTAGATCAGTAGACAGAAGAAGATTCTGATTAATAATACCAAAAATTTCACACCTATAGGAAAGTAAGTTTATAGTCTGCCACAGTACCCTCACAATCCTTCTATGCAATTTGCAACTTCTTGAACTTTGAAAAAGGAACAGTGATTTTTAATTGACTTATGCTTGGATCACTTGCCAATCTAAGCTTCTGAGTAGGGTGTCATTGTATCTGTCTTTAAAGTACACAGAGAACTACAGACTTTCAAAAAGAAATGTATTGTTCCTTTTATTAATAGCAAAATACCCTGGGGGATAGTGTTCAGTGAAAGAAAAAAAAAGTAAATAAGTCATTTTTGAAGACTCAGTGGCAGTCCCACTCCTCCTTGTGGCACTTAAGGTTGTTTTCCTTTTACTGAAACAAAATAAAAACTATTTCCATCTGGGCTGGAACATATCTATGCTTTGACATTTAAATTTCAAGGAATGTTTAGTGTATCCAAGTAAAAGCATTAAACCAAGTTAAATATTTTAAGATTACTGAAAGGGATAAATATAAATAAAACCATACTATACTTAAAAAAAACCCTACAGGTTGTACTTTTAAATAAGTTGTTTATGAATTTTTATTTTTCTAACTTTTGAGTTATCTAAAATGTTTTGAAAATCAGTTGCAAATAATAAAATAATAAAAGATAAAAGAAATTCCCATTTTCCCCACAAATAAGATTAATTATTTATAAGTCCAGGCTAAACACACACAGACACACACACACACACACACACACACACACACACACACACACAAACATTCATACCCCCATTTAATATGTTTTCCCATTTAAGATAATTGTTTTTGTTAGGCCTCTGGGAAATATGGTTAAAAAATTCATAAATTTGAAGGAGAGGAAACTAAATGACATGCACTTTTTCTTTCTGTATTTTAGAACCAATAAAGTTTCCCTTTTTGTATATATTACAAGAAAAAAATTGGTGAGTTTTAAGGAAGATAAGTCATTGACAAATGTCTTCTTTAAATTGCATTGTTATTAAATCTGTTCAGGTAATTTTACCTGCTCAATATTAAAATGATGAAACCAAGGAGAAATACTAAAGAACAGCAGGATTTTTTGTTTGTTTGTTTTAATATGTATGTGGATCTGGATGAGTGATTATTTTAATTGTCTAAAATTTTGCTGTGTGATTCAATATTAGGATAGTTTTCTTGGACAGCCAAAGATGTCCAAAACACATGTTATGTATCTTCCACTGATCTCTTCTTTGATATTTTTCTGTTCTTCCCTCTCTTCATCTTCTTCTCTTCCTCTTTTTCCTCTTCCTTCTTTCTTTTTATTTCATCTACTTCTCTGTCTCTTCCTTTTTGAAATTCAGTAGGTTCTTTTACTCTTTATTGGGATTATATTGAAATTATATGTATTCTTGTGAATACATTCAGTCATTCTGGAGAGTGATTCGGAACTATGCTCAAAAAGTTATCAAACTGTGCTGGATCAAAGGTATGCATATACCACAATTTATTCAGCCATACTACTGGGCTTATATCCCAAAGAAATACGAAAGAAGGGAAAGGGACCTGTTTGTGCAAGAATGTTTGTGGCAGCCCTTTTTGTAGTGGCCAGAAACTGGAACTTGAGTGGATGCCCATCAATTGGAGAATGACTAAATAAATTGTAGTATATGAATGTTATAGAATATTATTGTTTTGTAAGAAATGACTAGTAGGATGATTTCAGAAAGGCCTGGAGAGACTTACATGAACTGATGCTGAGTGAAATGAGCAAGACCAAGAGATCATTATATACTTCAACAACAATACTATATAATGATCAATTCTGATGGACATGGCTCTCTTCAGCAATAAGATGAAACAAACCAGTTCCATTTGTTCAATAATGAATAGAACCAGCTACACCCAGTGAAGAACTCTAGGAATTGAGTGTGAACCACTACATAGAATTCCCAATCCTTCTATTTTTTTCTGCTTGCATTTTTATTTCCTTCACAGGTTAATTGTACATTATTTCAAAGTCCAATTCTTCTTGTGCAACAAAATAACTGTATGCACATGTATACATATTGTATTTAACATATACTTTAACATATTTAACAAGTAATGGTCTACCTGCCATCTGGGGCAGGGGGTGGGGGGAAGGAGGGGAAAAATTAGAACAAAAGATTTTGCAATTGTCAATGCTGAAAAATTACCTATGAATATATCTTGTAAATAAAAAGCTATAATAAAAAATTATATGTGTTCTTTAAAGGCAATAGCTATTAAATTATTGAATCCTTGAGAGCAGGTTCTATGTTTTATCTGTCTTTGAATCATCAGCATCCACCAGAGTGTTTTGCATATTATAAGCATATTTTGATTTTTGGATTGAACTATCTTTTTTTGGACAAAATTCTCTGACTTTTTACAAAACATTCATTATGGCATTAAGTAAATATTAATTGACTATGGGTATGAATTCATTGAGAAATTTCTTAGACTATGAATCTCAATCTGTTAATCAAATTGCACTTAAATCAGAAAGAAAATTATTAGAGGATATGAATGTTGATAGAAGGGGTGGATTGAGATATGAGCTTGGAATGAATTTTAATGAATGAATTAAAACTTCTGACTGGAATATTTATTCATTAGTAAACAAATCATCTCAAATGTCTTAGAATCTACTGATATATATCCTGTAGGACTTCTTAAATACCCCTATTAAGGATGTGTATAGGATTAGCTTTGTTTAACTTGAATAAGATGCTTTTTTAGACTGTTATCCTAGTGCTTCTCAGTTATTTTGCTTCTCTGACACTGAATCAAAAAATTCATCAATATGGAAATTGTTTCATGGATATACTTCGGTAAAGACTCCTATTGAGCCAATATATATAGGCTATCAAAAATGAATTATAGTTCCTGTGAACTTCAAGCATTTGGATTATTTATCCAGTGGCTAAAAAAAAAATAACCTTTTCCCATCATCAGTATCAAAAAATTGGGGACATTTAGATCATTTTTGTCAATTCCTTCTACATTACTGTTGTCATCTTCATCTTCATCATAACCACAATGACTAACAATATAACTTTCATTCGGTCAATTAACCTTTATTAAACTGTTATCCTATGGGAGCTGCAGGAGGGAGAAGGAATGAAGTGAAGGGGAAAAAGTCTAAATCATAGTTCCTGCATCCAAGTAATTTATAAATTACTTAATTAAACAGAAGGCATCCTAGGCAAACTCTGTTCATAGAGTTCTGGAACTGGGGTCCAGAAAACTTGAGTTCAAAAACAATTTCAGACACAGACTAGCTTTATGACCCTAGGCAAATCACTTAAACTCTCAATGTGTCTCATTTTTCTTATCTCGTAGTAATGGTAGTAATGATGGCAGGATGTAATGATATCCCAGAAAATTTTTGAGAACAAAATGTGAGGATATTTTAAATTAATTTTATAAAACAAAGTCTATATAAATACTAGTTATTAAAAATAAAAACAACAATAATAAATAATACATAGCAATAAAATGCAGCATATCAAAAAATATTGGATAAATGATTTACAGCATAAGGTTTTTCCCATGTTGTCTAAGAAAGCTTCATAAACTTAGACTTTCAAATGGAACTGGGATTTAAAGGAATGAAAAGACTTAATTAAACAGATAAAAAAGAGAAAAGCATTCGAGATGAAAAAAAAAAAAAAGAGGGCAAAAAAAATCCCTAAGTAAATAAACCTATAGAAAATGTCAGAACCTAAGAGCCTTGAATGCTAAATTTAGTAATTTGTACTTTTTAGCCAATAAGAAAGCATTTAAGGTTCAAAAAGCTAATGATGATTATTCCACCTCTGAACTTTGCAATCTAGAAATGCTTATTTGAAGCCCAGAATCCATTTACCTCCAAAACAAAACAAAACAAAATATTATTAGTTAAGACACTGCCCTGCTATTCTTCCAGAAAACTAGTGACTACCACCAACAGCAAACAAGCAAAAATGCAATCCTACCTAGTCGGAAATAAAGTGGTTTTCTTCTTGCTTGGGGAACAGTTAGTCATCCTAATGTATATAGAATACTGTGTTTTAAGTCAATTCTGAGTTCAAATTCTGTCTGACATACTTCTTAGCTGCATGATCTTATACAAGTCATTTAACCTTTTTTTAGGCATAGTATATACAGATCTTTAAAATGGGGATAGTAATAGTCTTCACTGTGTTGTTCTGAGATTCAAATGAGATAACATGTAAATTTGTAAATTTTAAAATCCTGTATAAATGCTACAAGAGCAAATGTGTACAATTCTTCATTCCTAAAATTAATGAGAAAAATCTAAAACATTAAATTATCTGTTTTTAGGAAACATTTAATTAAGATAAAACAGAACTTAAAATTGTATTTCATAGATAGTTATTGTTTCTTGTTCTACAAGTATAGTATTACTATGCAGTGTTTCCTCATTTCTGTTTTGAAGACATCAAGAATTATGCATCTTCTAGGTTATAACAGACAATTTAAAAGTTTGATTCATAAATAGGACTTCGATTCTGAATTGTGATGCATTTCATTAGGGAACACAAAAGCTATGATGTGACATGATTGAGGTAAGAAGGGAATGGGAACCAAGAGTTGAAAAAGAGTCTTTTAAACTTCTGATGCTAATCAGCTGTTAATTTGAGTTAATCAGTTAAGTCTCTCTGGTTTTCCTTTTCAATTTAAAAATAAGAGGATTGGACCAATGATTTCTAAGTTTCTTCTAAACCTTAAATTTAATAATATTTTGTGATGTTAATGGTAAGGAAAGTATCTGTAACAGTCTGTTGCTTTCAATACATTGATCTTTTTTTCTTCTGATGTCCCATTCATAAAATTCTTTAATATTATTTGGCAAATGAGCTCCTATTAGTAAATCTCATGAACATAAAAAGATTTGAATACTAGTGTTGTTGAAAAGATAAAGGTATTTCTTTCACACACTTTACATCTTAAAATTTACTTTTTTCCCCCAGTAGAATACATTAACTTTATTCAGCAACATATTTTGTTTTGTTTTATTTTTCTCTTAATATCTAGCACTATTTCTTTAATAAAATTTAGAACTTTGGAGTCTCCAAAGGAACTTTGATTAATTAAAAAAATTTTGAAATGTTTTTTGATGAGAAAATATTTTTTTAATACATTAAAGAGGATCTAGGTTAGAATCTTAGTTTTGTTACTTTCTTCCCTTACAAATGGTAATGATTATTATGTTTTCACTGAAATCTCCCATGCTTGTTTATTCAGATAGGAGACAGGAAGAATTTTATAAATCTTGGAGCACAATACAAACACGAACTCATTGGAGGATTATATGAAATATTCCTGGAACTATTTGAGCAGCATCTTTAAATAATACTTTTACTATTTTATAGGTAATACAATTGGCTACTTCAGCATGAGATGCTGAAGTAAAGTAATTAGCACTGCTATTTCTTGCTGCTTGTCAGCCTAAACAGGGCTGACTTTCTGGTACTCGGTTTTGTGAATTTTATGAATGATTTGAAAAGCGATAATAGGCTCTTATTGCCAAATGTAATTAAAGATTATGTCTAATTTATTTTGATTAAAATAGACAAAATAATTATATGTAAGGTATTGACCTATAATAATCATTTATCAATATAATAATCAATGATATCAAGTCTTGCTATTTCTACTTTAATCTGTTCTAAAATTCAGGTCATATAAAATGAATGCCCAGATCAAAATATTGATTACTTACAGGGTATTAGTTAATTACATAAGCCTAATTCAAGTGTTAAATGGCAAGAAGAACAATTTGGCCCAATTGTGCTTTCTCCTTGAAATAGAAGATAGAAATAGAGATCTGGAGATCTCTGGATAATTTTATTTTTTTTAATCAGTGATCCTTTTAATTTGATTTATATAAATTTTAAAAAGTAGGTAAAATCTATATTACTGGAAATATTCAATGGCTTACTATGTTACTAAGAACTAATCAAAACTTATTGTGATGATGATGATATATTAATATTTTTATAGCACCTACTACGTACCAGATTCTGTGCTGTATTTTACAAATTTACCTCATTTACAAAATCATCAGGTAGACATTAGTATCATTTTACAGATGAGGAACCTGAAGCAAATTAAGATTAAATTACTTGCCCAAGATTATACAGCTAATGAGTTCATCAGTTTTATTCATTCTACAAATGAGAGAGGTTTTATTCTCTTTCTCATTGATTCATGAGTCTGAGGCTATTACTGACTGAGCAGCCTTTGGGAACTGTATTATCCCTATTTCCAGAGAGGATTTGATAAACTAACCTATTTCTCCTTTTACATGGATGCCTCATAATTGCATAACCAGTGTTTATTAAATTTATTGTTAAAAGAAATAGAACTAATATTAGGAGAACTTTCTTCCAGTGGTTTCTGGAAATTTGTATATCCCTTCTCGTCTCTTGGAGGGAGCTTGTCTAAAAGTATTAGATTTAGAATCAGAGAGCCTGAGTATATAGGTAGAGTCCCCATGTTATTATTTGTATAACAATAGTGGGGAAAAATCACCTTACTCCTTTAGGCCTTAATTTCTTTATTCATAAAATGCGGGAAGCCAAGTGGATGACCCTGAAAGGTCCCTTCCATCTTCAAAGTCCCATGTGTCAATGGTACTTCTCTCTTTGCTTTTATGACACTTCACATCATTTAGGATAGTGTTTTCATCTGTATTGCTGAACTTCATCACCTTTTGTGAGCATTGACTAACTGACTCTCTCATACCTGCCTGATGGAAAGTGTTTAATAATTATCAGGTTAATTTTATTGCTATGTATTTATAATCTTTATACACATTTCACAATACTACAAAAATTCTCTCAGGTGGGTACTCAACTAGCTTTCAAGTTAAAATGGCCCACTAGCTTTAATGTCTTAAGGGCCTTCAATCTCCCACCCTTTGATTTTGCACATTAAGACCTTTGCTTCTACCACTTGGAATCCCTAGTCTCAGAGAATACAATTCGAGCATATTATTTTCTGCATTTCTTAAATTAACTTTGAAATCACTTTGTATTAATTTATAATTTGTATTTATTTGTTTGTGGTCTGAATCTCTCAGTGGAATGTAAAGTATTTGAGGATAGTAGACTTTTAAAAAACATTATTTTTTATCAGTCACTCCCAGCAAAATGTCTTAAACATAGTGGGACCTTAAAATATATAATGAATAAAATTGTATTATAGGGATAGAAAATTAGGTACAGGAAACCAAATATGAATAGAAGCACTGAAATGGAATGTAGTCTCTCTACCAACTATATGCTTATCAAATTAATTCACCATTCAGGGTCTTATTTTCTTACCTGTAAAATGAAACAGGAAGACTAAATTCTTTTCCCATTCTGCTCTGACATTCTGTGATTCTAAATTCTGCTCAGTAAAGACTTCTTGAAACAGAAAAATTGAATCAATGGAGTTAATAATGTGTTGATGCCAAAAGACATATAATTTAACAAGTTTAAACTTTGTCTCTAAATTCTCTTCCATAATAGGCAGAACAATTATATATAAGTAACACTGTAGGTAATGTAAAATGGACACAGAAAAATGATTGTCCAGTCTGTACAAATTTAATGATGAACTTTTTCTATGTTATCATGTAATAACCTAGAAAATAATACTAAGATTTATCAAATATGTGTGTCTGTCTCTAAAACCATACTTTATGTGTCAAAGACTGTGTACCCTTTCTCATGAGAAAGGAATAAACTTTTTTCTACATGCAAAAAAAATATATCAAATAATGTTCTGTGGAGGCACTGGTAAAATAGGTGTGTAATTATTCTAACAAATGAATAATAGAGAGATAAAGCATTAGCATTTATATAGTATCTACTATGTGCCATGAACTATGGAAGTACTTTTATAAATATCATTTCATTTGATCCTTATTAAAACTCTAGAAAATAAATGCTATTATTATTTCCATTTTACAATTAAGGAAATTGAGGCAAACAACAGATAAGTCACTTCTATAGTAACACATAATTAGTAAGTATCTCAGTCTAACTTTGAACCTTCTTGATTTTAGGTACAGAGGTCAATCCACTGTGCCATCATCTCTCAGTCATAAACACCAACAAAATATTAAGCAATATTAGGAAGGGACTACATCTAGATGGGGTACAGAGCTAAGATAGCAGGGAACAGACAGAAACTAGTCTAAGTTCTCCAATGTCCCCCCCAAACAACTTTAAATAATGCCTCAAAATAAATTCTAAAACAGCAGAATGCAGAAAAGGACAAGGTAAAACAATTTTCCGGCCCAAGATAACTTAGAAGGAAGACAGGAAGGGTCTGGCATGCCAATTTGGGAGTGGAGTGGAATGAAGTATAGCACAGGCTGTACCAGCTGAGAGAGAGAGAAGGATAAATAGGAGGCAGGGAACTAGAATGAAGGGAAATGCAAAGTAATCCATAACTATGCAAAAAATTATAGTAAGTTTCTCTTCTCTGATAAAGTCCTCATTTCCCAAAATATAGAAAAATGAGACAAATTGTTTTTTTTTTAAATAGTCATTCCCTCAACAATAAATGGCCAAAGAATATGAAAAGGCAGTTTTCAGATGAAAAAATCCAAATATGAAAATGTGCTTTATATCATTACTGATTAGAAAAAATGCAAATTAAAACATCTTTGAGACACCACTTCACCCTCATCAGATTGGCTGATGTGACAAAAAAGAGAAAATAACAAATGTTGTAGTGGATGTGGGAAAATGTCAGTGAAGTTGTGAAAATCAGTGAAGTTGTGAAGTGATTCAACCATTCTGGAGAACAATTTGGAACTATACCTTCAGGGTTTAAAAGCAAATATAACCTTTGATCCCATAATACACACTACTAGGTTTACACCCTCAAAAGATAAAAACAAAACAAAACAAACAAACAAAAAAAAAACAAAAAAAAAAGGAAAAGGATCTATATACAAAAATATTTATAGCAGCTTTTTTGGTAGTGGCAAATAATTGAAAGTTGGAGAAGTAGCCATTAATCAGGGAATGGCTGAAAAATATTGCAGTATGTAATTTTAATAGAATACCATTTTACTATGAAATAATTAGCAGGATGCTCTCAGAAATAGATGGAAAAAAAGTATATGGAGAAGAACTTTGTATACAGTAACACCATTATTATAAGATGATCAACTGTGAATGATTTAATTATTCTCAGAAATAAAAGGATCAAAGTTAATTCCAAAAAGTTTATCATGAAAAATGTTATCCACAGACAAAGAAAGAACAGGTGATATTTGAATGCAGATAGCATACTTAAAAAAAAATCTTTATTTCTCTTGGGAGTTTTTTTTTGTCTTTTATCTTTCATAATATGACTAATATAGAAATGAGTTTTATATGATTACACACGTATAAACTACATAAAATTTATTGTCTTCTCAATAAAAGGAATGTGTAGGACAGGTTGCTAGACCTCTCTCCCTTACCCAAATTGACTACTCAGAGACATTTCCAGACACAAACAGAGCATTTATTCCATTCTTTCAAGAATCAGGCCAGCCTACAAACTGCACAGTTCAGCATGGTGTGTGACCCAGTAGAGAAGATGGGTTACATATCCAAGAAATCTGGGTACCCTCCTTATTCTGCTGATACTTAAATTAATTAGATGGATTAAATTCTTCAGGAACAAGGAAGTGGCTATTGACCAATGGACAACAATATTTTCTATTTCCTGGGGATCACATGTCTTTCTGAAGCTTAGGCCTAAAGTCTGATCTACTTCACACTATAATCTTCTGAGAAATCTTCACTTATCCCATTCAGGGAGATAGGAGGGAGGGAGAAAATTTGGAATTCGTTTTTTTTAAAAGAAGGGTATCACTGTTTTTTTAACCTATTATTGAGGGAAAATAAAACATCACCTAAAAGACAAGAGTAATAATCAAATTATGATCCCCTACTTCTCAAAGCTAATTAGTTCCAAAGATCAAATTTGAATAGTCTTCTTGACTTCATGTTCAGGACAATTTCCTCTACTTTTCAAGTTTAAGAAATAGAAAGAAAGCAATAATCATGATGTTGCCTTGGAACAGAAAAATATGTACCTGCTTACATTGCTTTAAGTGGATTAAGACTTTTGGGACAGTATGTGTGCGTGAAAGAGAGAGAGAGAGAGACAGAGACAGAGAAAAAAAAATTGATTCACAGATCACAAAATGAAATAAAATCAAAGAAATACAGAAAGGGAAAGTATAGCAATACAGGAATTGTAAAAAGTGCTATAATATTAGAATAAGCAAATATAGGAGAATATTAGTAGATGCAGAAGTCAGAATGTACAATTCATGAAAGGGTAGAGATAAGGATGAATGCATTTGTTCAACAAATGATAAAAAAGTATATTGCTATGAAGTTTTGTGTTGCATTAGGGACCTTTCTTTCATTCTATGATATCCTAGGGCAGTAGTAGTAGCAATAGATCCACAGTGTATCAGAAGGAATCTTTCTTTTCACAGTTCTTCCAACAGTGATGATTTCTGTCTTGATATCTTCAGCAAATGCTGGATTAAATTACAACTCCAGAGTTGTTTTAATTTATATTACTCTTATTATTAGTGATGTGGAACAGCCTTTTTATGATTTTTTATTGATTGTGGAATAATACATGGTCTTATATATTTGTTAATTTCCAATATGTCTTATATATTAGGCCCCTAGCAGAGCAATCTGATATAGAAGTATGTTTTTTTTCCCTGATTGATGGTTTCCCTTATCATAACTGTATACATTTTGTTTGTACACAAATTTTCAATTTCATATAATCTAAATTATGAGTTTTTTACCTTTTAAACATCCCTTATTCTTTGATTAAAAATTCTCTCCTAGATGATTATGAACCACTACATAGAATTCCCAATATCTCTAATTTTATCCACCTGCATTTTGTATTTCCTTCACAGGTTAATTGTACACTATTTCAAAGTCTGATTGTTTTTGTACAGCAAAACAACTGTTTGGACATGTATACATATATTGTATTTAATTTATACTCTAATATATTTAACATGTATTGGTCAACCTGTCATCTGGTGGGGGGGGAGGAGAAGGAGGGGAAAAATTAGAACAAAAGGTTTGGCAATTGTCAATGTTGTAAAATTACCCATGCATATATCTAGTAAATAAAAACTATTAAAATATTAAAAAATTAAAAAATAAAAATAAAAAATAATAAAAATAAAAATAAAATAAAAATTCTCCTCCTAGTCATACTCACCTGATCCTCCTCTTTTCTGGTGTCTTTATGGTATGATCTTTTATATTTCTGGCATTTATCCATTTTAATCATTAATTTAAATATGGTATATTTTGCAGTTCAGTAATCATTATATTTTGTTTTTTACCTGAGGTTCAAATTCATTTTAGAAATAGAGGAATAAGTATAAAATGGTGGTGAGGAAATATTAAGAAATAAAGGCATAGGATCCTGGCAGAGCAACTCTTTATTTACATAAGTTAAATTCTATGTAATGTGATAATTGTAATCATAATGGTTCATAGTAGCATCATGCTTCAGACTTTATAAAATACCTTCAAAGGCTTCTAAGATCAATCAATTTCGAGCTAGAAATGACCTTAGAAGCAGTTGACATTACTCCCTCATTTTATAGATGAGGAAATTAAGATGCTGAGAAATTAAGAATGACTTGCTCAGGGTTCACACAAGTGTCTTAACAGTTTTATCTAGTTTCGCTAGCTCCTAGTCCATTGTTTTTGTTCACTATATTTATTACCTTTCAGAATTTCTGTAAGGTTTATAATTCAGGGTGTTATTTTTCCCCTCTCTTTTAAAAGTGAAGAAATCATTTTTGTTTTACTAAAATAATCATACTTATTTTAGTAAGTTTACACTTCTGAATTTCTGTTTATATCTTGGAAGTTTATGGTTGTCAGAAATCAATTTAATCCCTAATAAAATAAAAATAAATAGATAAAAACCCAGATAAACAAAAGGTCTTGAGGGCAGGGGAGATTTGATCATTTTTTTAAAAAAGTATATAGAGATCCAAAGACCAACAAATCGAAGAACCTCTGTCCTATTGAAACAAGTTTGTTATTTCCAAAATATTCCTTATCAGTGCTATCTCAAACATATTGATTGACTCACTCATAATTCTCATATGCCCTTGTCCTTGTCCTTCCAACAATGTGTATGCTTTTTAACAAGTACCAATAGAAACTAATTCACAGCCTTTTAGAAAATTAAACATCTTAGTGCATGTCTTTTTTTTTTTTTAGCAGCACTGCACACTTTTATTTTTTTTATTTTATTTTATAATTATAACTTTTTTTTGACAGTACATATGCATGGGTAATTTTTTACAACATTATCCCTTGCACTTACTTCTGTTCAGATTTTTTCCCTTCCTCCCCCAACCCCCTCCCCCAGATGGCAGGCAGTCTTATACATGTTAAATTTATTATAATAAATTCTAGATACAATATATGTGTGTAGAACCGAATTTCTTGTTGCATAGGAAGAATTGGATTCAGAAGGTAAAAATAACAGTTTACACTCATTTCCCAGTGTTCCTTTTCTGGATGTAGCTGATTCTGTCCATCTTTGATCAATTGGAATTGGATTAGCTCTTCTCTATGTTGAAGATATCCACTTTCATCAGAATACATTCTCATACAGTATCATTGTTGAAGTGTATAATGATCTTCTGGTTCTGCTCATTTCACTTAGCATCAGTTGATGTAAGTCTCTCCAAGCCTCTCTGTATTTCTCCTGTTGGTCATTTCTTACAGAACAATAATATTCCATAACATTCATATACCATAATTTACCCAACCATTCTCCAATTGATGGACATCCATTCATCTTCTAGCTTTTAGCCACTATGAAAAGGGCTGCCACAAAATTTTGGCACATACAGGCCCCTTTCCCTTCTTTAGTATTTCCTTGGGATATAAGCCCAGGAGTAGCACTGCTGGGTCAAAGGGTATGCACATTTTGATAACTTTTTGGGCATAATTCCAGATTGCTCTCCAGAATGGTTGAATTCTTTCACAACTCCACCAACAATGTATCGGTGTCCCAGTTTTCCCACAGCCCCTCCAACATTCATTGTTATTTGTTCCTGTCATCTTAGCCAATCTGACAGGTGTGATCAATAGTGATTTGGAACACTCTTTCATATGAGCGGAAATAGCTTTAATTTCGTCATCTGAAAATTGTCTGTTCATATCCTTTGACCATTTATCAATTGGAGAATGGCTTGATTTCTTATAAATTAAAGTCAATTCTCTGTATATTTTGGAGATGAGGCCTTTATCAGAACCTTTAACTATAAAAATGTTTTCCCAATTTGTTACTTCCCTTCTAATCTTGTTTGCATTAGTTTTGTTTGTGCAGAAACTTTTTAATTTGATGTAATCAAAATTTGCTATTTTGTGATCAATAATAGTCTCTAGTTCTCCCTTGGACACAAACTCCTTCCTCCTCCACAAGTCTGAGAGGTAAATCATCCCATGTTCCTCAAATTTAATTATGATTTCATTCTTTATGCCTAAATCTTGGACCCATTTTGATCTTATCTTAGTATGTGGTATTAAATGTGGGTCCATGCCTAGTTTCTGCCATACTAATTTCCAGTTTTCCCAGCAGTTTTTGTCAAATAATGAATTCTTATCCCTAAATTTGGGATCTTTGGGTTTGTCAAACACTAGATTGCTATTTTTATTCACTATCTTGCCCTGTGAACCTAACCTATGCCACTGATCAACTAGTCTATTTCTTAGCCAATACCAAATGGTTTTGGTGACTGTTGCTTTATAATACAGTTCTAGATCAGTTACAGCTAGACCACCTTCACTTAATTTTTTTTCATTACTTCCCTTGAAATTCTCGACCTTTTGTTGTTCCATATGAATTCTGTTGTTATTTTTTCTAGGTTATTAAAATAGTTTCTTGGGAGTCTGATTGGTATAGCACTAAATAAATAGATTAGTTTAGGGAATATTGTCATCTTAATTATATTTGCTCAGCCTATCCAAGAGCACTGAATGTCTTTCCAATTATTTAAATCTGACTTTATTTTTGTGGCAAGTGTTTTGTAATTTTGCTCATATAATTCCTGACTCTCCTTTGGTAGATATATTCCCAAATATGTTATACTATCGACCGTTATTTTGAATGGAATTTCTCTTTGTATCTCTTGCTATTGGATTGTGTTGGTAATGTATAAAAATGCTAAGGATTTATGTGGATTTATTTTGTATCCTGCAACTTTGCTAAAACTCTGAATTATTTCTAAAGTGCATGACTTAAGTTGAGGAGAATATCCTATACATAAAAAAAAGTTTGTTCTGGATTTCATCAAATGATATACAACTTATTTTCAATTCTTGCCCCCCTCTGCTTTTTTGTTCTCTCCATTTGCTATGTAGCTGCTTTTATATTCATCCAAATCTGTTGACAGTGAAGTGAAAGTAGAGACTGATTATTACTCCTTAAAAGCTATACCAGAAATTTGTAAGATACAATGAATACTAATTAAAGTTCAAGGAGCTCCAGGCAGAAATAAAGATAAGCTATTAGCTAAGTTATGCACAAATGTATTCACCATTCTATATTAATTAAATCTGAGGAAGGGAATTTTTAAAAGGGCATTCTATAGAAAACTTTCATAGTGATATAATAAAATTATGTGAAATCTTTATCATCAAGTATATGGGGAAATAATGTACCTGATTAATTTTTTTAATCTGATTAAATAAGGGTTAATACATAATGTTCCAGGTGGCCTCCCTCTATTTCCTCTTTTCTTCCATTTTTATATATATGGCACCAAAAGGAAATCATATGTAAATCAGTATTGTTTATCAAAGGCCCAGAATGAAGAAATCAAACTCCTTCCTCTAACTCTCAAGGGGGAAGGAGAAGGGAAGAGAGGAGTGGGGGAGAAGATAAATTGAATAAATAAAAACTGTATAGAAATTATGGCTTTCTGACATTTTCTTAATAAAGCTCTTATGAAGTTGAATTACTCTATCAGAAACAATAAGAAAAGTTTGATTCTCAATGTTTAGAATTTTTTTTTTATTATTGCACAAAAGGACAGTAGTTTATAAATGGCCAAAATGTTAAAGACCTATCTCTATCACTATATATAATTTTGTGTCTTGAACCACAACATCCATTCTCATGTGTTTGGTCTCAAATTCAGGACAACTTGAAAGTCATTAACCTTTAAAAAGTGGTTTTCTCTTTAGAGACTGAAACCTAAAGAAATTTGGGTGATACTTAACTTAAAGGATATTTACCTTGCTATTTTGTCAAAGCCCCATTAATTCAGCTATATCTAAAGATGATTCTTTTTTTTGAAAAGACATTTCCAGTTAAAATGGCAGGAAGGTTCCAATTGAATACGTGATCCTAGAGAAGATCCCAAACTCTTACATGGTGTGTTTCTATCAATTAGTTGGCCCATGATAAACAATTGTTAAATTGAATCTAGTTTAGGATTACGAAAATGAAATAGTTATTAGGTGTCCTTGATGTATTCCCTGGTCATCTCCCCTACCATGTAAATCTCCCATTCTCTCTTTATTTACTCTAGCTCTTTCAATCTTTCTGCCCACTCTTTAATAACAATAATACTAACACAAAGAGATTACTTAGAGCATTAAGAAAACTTACAAAAACTTAGACTATTTCAGAGCAAGACCACCTCACATTTATTATCTCACTTGATTCTCAGATCAATGATGTGATCCAGGTATTATTATTATTATTATTATCAATTTACAGGTGAATAAATGGAATTTATGGCAGACTAAATGATTTATTTAAGTCATCTACCTCTTAAGTATCTTAGAGGGATTCAAATCCTGGCATTCCAAATTCCAAGTCCATATCTCTGTCCATAGTATTGAACTGCTTCTAGCCTAAACTGCCTTAATTTTTCAAAGTTGTTACTATGTTACCTGCCATTGCCCTTTTATGAAGGATCTTAACATTGCCAAAATAAATTCCAGCTCTTCTGTTACTAATCTAACCTATGTAAGAATGGAGTTCCATTGATGACTCCTCTTGACTTAAAATGTATTACCCTCTAACCCTTCAAAACAAATCCCAGAGTCTGGAGGGAATATAGTAGCCAGACCAAGGTGGGGATCTGTCATATGAATGTGTGTGTAAAATATACATGTATATGTATATGAGTATATATATGTGTATATATATATATACACACACACACACACACATATATATATATATATATATATATATATACATACACACACACACACACACACACACACACACACATATATAATTGAATACATATGCTAGTATGTCTACAGTATGTATGTGTATTGTATCCACAGGTATTCATTGAGAACATGAACTGCATTTTGCTTTTCTTTATGTCACCAGAGCTTAGCATAGTGCCTCTCTCATAGTAGGTGCATAATCAATGCTTATTTACTGACTTATTAAAGTATATTTATACACTGGATGAAATAAGAAAGGAAAGGAAAGTCTGTCTTAAAGAAGACAGGGATTCCAAAAGGCAAAAAGGAGGAAGGGGAGTATTTAAGGTATGGAGAATTACTCCTGGCCAGGGTACAAAATCAGGAGATGTGATGTGCTCTACAAAAAACATCAAGTAGACCATATTATCTGGACCATTGACAGGAGAGTAGAATTTACTAATGAATATTTACTTTGTGGAATTTCAGCAGAAAATGTGTTGAAATGAAGCTTTTTCCTTATGGTACTTGATGCAGAATATTTTGCCTATGTAAAAAGCAATACTTCTAGGGAAGACAAAGAGTATTTCTTGATTTGAAGCCATTTTACCCTGACTGAGGAAAGGGAGATTGGTATACTAGTGAAAAGTAATCAGGAAGAAAAGTTCAAAAGCCTATAAAAGTTCTTCAAAAAGACCTGAATCCATAATCCTTATGTATCCCACCAGATTTTAATGTTGGGAGTTACATTTAATTATAAAATTATTCATTCTATGTGCATACAATGGTTTCTCATTATGTGATGTTCAAACAGGGAAAACATTGCTACTTTTTAATAAACTAGAACTACCTGGGGAAAACCCTTCTTTTCTTCTTTTTTTCCTTTTTTTCCCTTTGTTATAGAATTCAGATCTCTGATTGTAATTTTGAGCAAAAAACTGTGCTCTTGTCATTGCATAGGGAGCTATTGGTCAAAATATCTATAAATTAACTGTGGAAGGAGAAGAAGCTTACCATTTTACGAAAAATACTGTATGAATAAAATGACAACTCTGTTCTTTTCTCTGGTGGATGTTTTGTAAACACACCAATCTTTTGCCTGAGCAATCATATTATAGCAACAGACTATCGAATCTCCTATTATGAGAATTCCACAATGAGTTTTTCTTGTATGATGAATAATAATCCATTGACTCACCTAAATACCAGAGAATGCTGATCGGCTGTGTATTCCAAGTAAGTTTGAAAAATTATATAAACTAAATCTGTTTATGAAAATTTGAAAGGTAGGAACTGACAATGGGAAGTCTACTCACTTTTTTTTAAACCACATTTTGTGCTCTCACAGAGGGGTAAGACTCTCCATGAGATTTCTATGAATTTCAATATAACCAATGTCCTGAAGAGTAAGAGAGAAGTTTTGGATAGACTAATGGAAGGTCAAGTACAGTACACTGGAAAGAGTGCTGGGTTTGGTGTTAAATTACCTAGCAAGGAATCTCAATAATGTCACTTTTAACTGGGCAAATTACTCAACCTCTCTGAACTTTTAATTCCCCATATATAAAGTGAGGAAGTTGATCTAGATCTGACTAGAAATAGGGCCAGTACCGTATACATAAGGATATCTGCAGTTACATACTGACTTAGACAACTATACATTAACATTAGCTATATTCTATTGTATTTCCACCAGATCTATTAGATATTTCCTAGTTACCTTTACTTGGCTGGGCACTCTCAATGTTAAAGGCAGCATATAGCCACTAGATCTATGTTTGACATTTCTCTTACAGATGATCTTCCAAATCTAATCTATAATTTTATGAATCTATGAATTATAATCACATTCCAATGAAGAAGAAATTAGGTGATAATATTATAAAAATGAAAATTAAAATCTATAGGCTTCATAAATTATATTAGAGGAAATCCCTTCTACAGTGTTTTAGTAACTTCTCTTCAATTTGAAGTCTTTTATAAAAATTGTTTTATTGATTTTTTTTTTGTTTTAAAATCAATAAAAATTTTTCCTAGAATCATTTTTTGTTATTCCTCTCAGGGAGTATTCGTTATAACAAATGATATTTTTAGAGAAAAAAAAGAAGATGGAAGAAGAGAAAATCAGCAAAACTTAGCAAAACTTTAAAAATCTGAAAATATATTCAATGATTCATATACATGGATCTCTCTCCCTTCCAGAATGGAGTGAAATGAGGTTGTCATTTTTGTCCTTAGTGGTTTTTCAACATTTTCTTTCAATGGTTTTCTTTCTTATTATGTTTCTACCTAATCTTAAAGACCTAGAACACTGAAAGTTTGATTTACCTAGGACCACACAAACAGTATGTGTTGAATATAAATGTTTTTGGCTTTCAGATTAGCTCCCTACTTACATAGACTAAGTCAAAAGAATAGGTCAATAATATGAAAGTTTTTTTTTTTTTTTAATGAAGCAAAGGATATAATTTTTTCAGATATTTTATCATTTATTTTACTCTTGCTTTTGTTTTGTGTATCCCATTAGAACTGCCAAGTGAAACCTCTCCTTCTTATGTGGACTCAATGGTATGTGAGCTCAAAGAAGCTCTGTTGCACTTGTGTAGAGAGAACTCCAAGTAGATCAGTTTGGTTGGAACATCAAATATTTAAAGAAGGGTAACATGAAATAAGTTTGAAAATGTAAGATGAAGCCAAATTTTGAAGGATTTAAATGTCAAGTTCAGAAATTTTTATTTTATCTCAAATACCAGGGATCCATTGAGACCTCTTGAGCAGGAAAATGTCAGGGGCGGTCCTGTATTGTAGGAAGATTATTTTGTCAGTTGTGTAAACATATTAGAGAGGAACCAGAAAAAAACAAAAACCAGGGAAACCAACCAGGAAACTATTTCAATAATTCAAGTAATTCTAACTCTAACATAATTACAGTTCAAATTCTGTCCTGTCTCATCTCTCTTTCCTACATAATCCAAATCAAAACTAAGGTCAGTTCAGAGTTTCTCTGGGAATTAATCCATGACCTCTCACCTTCCTCTTCCTCATGAAGTTTTGTTTTTTAAAGGAGTAACCAGCCATATGTTATATCTATGGACCTGTGAGGAATAAAATAAAAAAGAAATAGTTACATGGAATTAAAATCTGAGGCAACATAACTTATAAGGAAATTGTATTCAATTCTAGTAGTAGAAATAGTAGAAAAAGCTTACAATGCACTTCAAACAAGTCATATGAAAGAAACTGCAAGTAGGTAAGCATGTATATTCCCTTAAACTCAGAATAAATGCTTATTTTTCATAGAGGAGACAATTTTCATAGAGGACAATTCTTGTACATTCGATGTCACTCTACCCCCTGCTCTCCCTGACATCTTCCTGGCTGCAGGAAGCCACCTTATAGCTACTTTTCCTGCTGATTTGAGTAGCACTCAAGCAGCAGAGCTTTGCATGCTTCCTTCTCCTATCAAATCAAGAAAGCTCTCTCCACTGCTTCTGGCCATAAACTCAGTTTTCTCTGCTCTACTTCCTGCCACACTAAAACTGACAAATCAATGCTTACACTTGTGGGAATAGAAATCTACCTTATTAGGGGCTAGAATATGGAAAACCAAAAACACCTTGGACTCGTAGATACAACTGTTTACTCAATAGGTTTCTTTTAGTAATTGATTTATAATGTCAGGACCTGGAAGTCAGCTTAATCTTAGTTGGGACAATGAGATTACCTAGAATACCAGCTGTGTTCTACCCATAAGTGGGTGGGAGAGCATGTATTAGGAACTGTTTGTTTTTGTTTTTTTGAGCAACTCAAACATGTCACAAGGAATGCTCAGGATGTTATAAGCAGAATTTCTACAAGATAAACTAAAAATTACCACCAAGGGGAACAGTTTCCAATTTAATTGTGGTACAAGAAAAGTTAACAATTCTAATATCTGTGTCTAAACATGTAAAATGAGTTACAAAGCATAGGAATCCAAGGAGATTCCAAAGTAATATGATTTTCTAAGGGATAAAAACTAAAGCAGCTAGAAAATAGAGGTTTTAGGGGAAAATTCCAAAGTAACCTAAAATTTGAGCATGAGATTTTGAAAATCCAGCTCTTTATCCACTCTGCTGCATAATCATATTATATAATAATAATTTATATAATAAACTATTCTGATTTTAAGGAAGAGAATCATTTCTTTTTTGTTTTTTAGTGCTCTCTAGAAGCAAAACACATGTGATCCATGAGTTTCATCTCTAAATGTATTACTAATTCTAAGGTAATCACTTTTTCCTCCAAGATTTATTGCTAGACAATGTTTTTATTTACCAAAAAATTATGAAAAATGTAAAGCTTTAAAAAAACATTTTATTGGTTTATTTTTGTTTTTTTGTATGATGAAAATTGACAAATTGATTCAACTGAATCTCATTCTGCATCCTGAATCCTTTGCCTCTCAGTTATGAATAGTATGTTTCATTATCAGTTCCATGAAATTGTAAATGGTCACTGTACTTATATAGTTCTTGCAGTTTTCAAAGTTGCTTGGTTTTAATAGTATCATTGTCATTGGATAAATGGTTTTCCTGTTCTCATTTCATTCTTCATCAGTTTGTAAAACCCTAGAAAATTGTTCACTCATAATATTGATGTTATAGTATAAATTATTCTTCTTACTTCATTCAGAAGCAATTCATATAAGTCTCCCTTGTGACTTTCTGAAATCAATAATTTTTTTATTTCTTATTACTTAATGATACTCCTTCACATTCATATTTCACAACTTATTCAGCCTTTTTTTAAAATTATGAACATCTTCATAAATTATGCTCTGACCTGCTGTTAATATTTTTGTATCCAAGAAACCTTTCCCTATTTCTGTGACCTTCCTGGGTAGAGGCATAGCAATGACATTCCTGGGTCAAAGACCATGTACTGTTTATAAACTTTTTGTTTATAATTTATAAACTTTTTATTTTTAATTTAATTTAATTTAATTTTTAATTTATAATTATAAACTTTTTGTTTATAATTCCTAATTGTTATCTAGAATTACTTAAAAGTCCAACAGCAATTCATTAATGTGCCTGTTTTCTCTTAAGCTTTCAAGTAGTTTTTTTTAACAGTTTAATATACAACTTTAAAAAGGTGTTTAAAATCTTATTTTTGTTTTTCAATTGTGTCCAATAGTGTATGATCCCACAGATCATAGCATTCCAACACTGTCCATGGGGTTTTCTTCGCAAACATACTGTAGTGATATGCCATTTCCCTCTATTGGATTAAGGCAACCAAAGGTGAAACTAGTGTAGAATCACAAACTAGTGAGTGACTGACATCAGATTTGAGCTAAGATTTTACTGATGCCAGGATCAGCACTCTATCCACTGAGTCACCTAGCTGCTTCAAAATAAAAAAAAATCCTATGAAAGACCTATTGATTAATTCATTAGTTCAAATAGTACAGATTTAACATGGTATTAGGAAAACAATCATGTAATAATACATGTTACTTTATATAAATAAGCTATATGATATAAGCTATATGATACATAATTATAAAATAAAAAAAATTAATAGTTGAGTTTCTCAACAGTTTTATTAATGTCTTCTAAATTTCTCATCCTGAATTAAAGCATTAATGTGCCCTCCCACATTAAGGTTCTAGTAGGATTCCAGTATTCTTCAAGCAATGGCTAGATTAATAATTGATCAATATATTGAAAGGATCATTATTTAAAGATGGATTGGATAAGAAAGTGTCTGAGATTCTGGTTATGCATGATTGTGATAAATAATTTCTGAAAGTTCAGCAAGGAAATCCAGCTCTGAAACCCCAGTAACTCTATTGTTGAGAGGATATTATTGTGGAATTTGTCAATAGCTATAGCCTTGTCTTCAAAGAATGAAACATTCATGTTAAAGAATGAGCTTGAAAACTATTTTCTGAGAGCTACTCTCGAGTAGAGTCTCAGAATTAAATAATCATGGTTAAATACATGCAAGAGAAGCCACAGAAACAACTAGATCCTGGGATTATGAATGTGTTCTTAAGAAAAAACATCAACTAAATCTCTGAAAAGAGTTTGGTTTTGACTTTTATGAATTATATGCTACTGGATTAAACTATTACTGTCCCATTGTTAGTTTAGCAGATGATAAAAGAGGGAAAAGCAGTGTTTAATATCATTTTAAATGAGATTTTAAAAGTTCATTTTCACTAGCCTCCTCCACTCTTGCCTTAGCAAAATCATAACTGAAAATTCAAAACAGATTTAATGTGGGCTAAATGTATTCCTGATGTAAAATTTGGCAGAGAAAATAATGCATAGAAAACCCAAGCTTAGGAGTTTAAAAAAATTTTGCATAAAGATTGGTAGAGAATCAAAGTTCTGCTTAAGATAATAGCTATCTTGCTTGCCATGTTCTTTAAATTCAATTCATTATCTAATACATATATATTTATATGTATATACAGACATGCAAATATATATGTATATGTATTCATACATACATATTATTAGCAGTATGTGGATATGCAAATATACATTTGGAATTAAATGTCATGTTAAAGTCTCAGACTCATTATATCCAAAGAAAAACCCATTATCTTTCCTACAAACCTAATCTTTTTCCTGAACTTCCTTGTTTCTGTTAAGGCTTTACTCAGCCACTTCTCTAGTTGAGATGCATATCACCTCTTGATCAAACTATTTCAATAACCTCCAAAATGATTTCCCTGCCTCAAGTCTCAGCCTTCTTCTACCATCTCTCTTCTTCAGAGTTGCCACATTAGATTTGCTAAAACATAGACCTGACTATTTTACTCCTTATGTTCTTCATCATCTCTCAGATTTCCCTGGCATTGTTCACATTTTGACTCAAATATCTCCTTCTTCAGATCTTTTCCAGATTCTCCCAGCTTTTCCCTTTAAATACATTCATTTATTATTTCTCTATATGCATATCTTATATATACTTGTCGTATACATCTTGCCTCACCTTATAGAGTTTGTTGTCTTTAATAGCCAACATCATGTTTTGCTTTCTTTGTATTCCTTGAACATGGAATGGTGCCTATTTTCAGAGTAAAGGTTTAATAAAATCACTGACTTTCTCAAGAAATTTGCCTTTATGATAAAAAAGAAGGCCCTTTGTTTAGCTTAAAATCCTAAATGTTGTCTCCTGTTCAAGACTGAGCACCTTGTAACTCATACCACTAACACAGCAGATAGTCTAGTGTCTTTGAAGATGTCATCAGGCTATATATAGCTCCATAGCATCTCTGTTAAATGTGATGTCTTGGATCTTTGCTGGTCTGGGGTTCTATAAACTGTTTTCTATTACTTTCTTCTGTGTATGAAATAGTTGCTTTTTTTTCTAACACAAGTTTTTGACATATACATGAAGAAGTTATTATGCCCCCACTACCTAACTAAGCAGATTTTTTTTTAAAAGAAGGAAAATGTTCTGGGCTAATGTTATTTATTCTTTTGAAGACTTTTTTCTACTTGTTGCTGTCTGATGCCCCAGTTCAAGCAATGATTTGCCGTACGGTTGGAAATTTACTTTCAGTTCTTATTAAATCTCTTTCATTCAGTATCGCAGAATCTATGTCTTGGATTCTACCTAATAAAACCCCACAGAAGTTGGATGGGAAATGGATAAATGATGCTTCCTTCAGCTTCCATAAAGTTCTCAGATTGGCACACAAATGAATATAGGGGAAAAAATAAAGGTTTAGGTGAAGCCAGAAGGGCTCTACCTTTCACCTTTTGTTCTACATTCTTGACTTAATAGTCTTTATTGCCAACAGGAAATTTCTGTTAGTTCAACATTTCATTCAATACAAAAGAATTACTCTGACTATAGACTTAAATGACTTTCCCTTCTGGGTGAGATGGGAAGATCCACATTTAGAAAAAGAGTTATTTTTCCTAAACATATTAAATCATATATCTTGATTGCATAGTGAAGATTCTGGATCTTTTTATATATTATGAGTACCAGTACTCTGCCTTTTCATTCACTGTCATTGATTCTTGTCTCATGACAAGTCCACTCCATTTTTTTTTTCAGTATATTTTCTTAATATCTAATGGCAATTCTTGGGCAAAAATTGCAACTGAAAATATATAGTCTGTTTTCTCTATTTCTTTCTGTGTCACATACAGCTTCGATTATAAAGTGTCATAAAGATCAATAGATGATACATCAGAAATACATATCTCCTTGAGATGACGGTAGTAGGAAAACTTCAACTTTCATTTGGTTTTATTCTTTTCACAAAAGGTTATTTTGTATTTATACTTATATTTTTTGTGATTTCAAATCTTCCCTAGAGGGTGTGATCAAGTGTCACTCAGCCATACCTTGCCTCAGATGAGTTTGGTCCAGACAATCTTTGAAATATTACAGTAGTAATTGAAGACTTCTAAAATCCCACTTGCCAGTTAGAAGTAAATAGATCTTCTCTGACTATAAAGACATTTCCCCAAGAACCATAGGAACATCAGTATTTCCCTTACTCAAATTATTAGTTGAAAGCATAACGTTATTATCCAGAAAGAAAGGACCCAGCAATACATCTTGGAATCCCCACATTCACAGTTCCCACATCTACTGAAAACTGTTCCCCAAAAGCTCTTGAAGACATATTATCATGTCCCTTGCCCTAAGGTCCCTAAAGGTCAATGAAATTTTCTATTTTCATTATAGCTAAAACCTACTCTGTGTGTTTTCTTTTCCACCTCACCTCATTAGATAGTGAAAGTTTTTGTTTTTTGTTTTTTTTTTTAAATGTCTAAATTTTTTCTTTCTATCCACAAGACTTAGGTTACTGATGAATTCTGAGCACTTAATTATCTTATTTTTGTTCACTTATTGTATTACAAAATTATTAAATAAATATCCCATTTTAGTATGTGCAGATTGGACAAACTAGAATTCTTTTGTATATGAAAGGGATAGTTTACCTCTCTAATCTCAGTTAATAAGTATGGGTCTGTCTCTAAGCATTCTTACCCATAAAGAAATGGACTCTTTCTCCCATTTTGACACCATTACTTGATGGGACCAATGTTTTCACAATAATTCCTTAATTTTCTAGAACAAATATGATAGTCTTATGAACACTATGTCCTCAATGTTAGCTAAGTTTATAACCATATTGTGAATGATTTAAATGCTAAAATGGCAATAATTCTATAAAAGTTTTACCTTTAGGGATTCTGGATTTATACTAGAAGAACTAAATGTGTTAACTAATGAAAAAAAAGTCTAACTTTATTTTGAAATAAAAATTTCCATTCTATTTCCATTTTCCTTTTATGTATACAAAAAAAAAATGTGCACCATCAATTAATACCTCTTGGTCCTTCAAGGAATTATTAAATTCCAATCCTGTTAAGACTTTATCATTTTGGCTTTTTCTTCAGGGCTATTTCAATTGAAGAGAAAAATATATGATTAAAGTCTGTTATGTCATGTTTTTAAATAGCAGTCCAAGGGACTATTAGAGAGGCAAATTATAATTCCTTCTAGACTAAGCTTTAAAAGCATTGACAATTTAATGAAGTGAAAAGAGTAAAAGATCCTGTGTTTGACTTCTGAATCTATTGCCTATGTGACTTTGGGTAAGTCACAAATTCTTTGGAACTTTTTCTCATTTATAACACAATGAAGTAGATAGGGTTGGAGGTGGGGTGAGGTAACTAAATGATCTTTAAAGACCCTTCCATCTCTGACTATATAATCCATATGATCCTAATAATTCCTTTGGCTTAGAGCATGTCAACTGCCATGTCATCCTCTTTTAAAGATATTTTAATATTTTATGTCATTTGTTTTCTGAACAAGAATCTGAATGAAATTCGTTAAAAATTTATGTGTTCACATATCATAGAGACATTATTTGATCATTTGAGGGGCAGATTGGTTAAGCTGTGAATAATGATCTGGGTCTGAAGTCAAGAAGATTTGCGTTTAAATCAGTACTTAGAAACTTACTAGCTTGGAGACTGAATGTAAATCAGCACATGCTATGTTCACTTTTTTTTTCTTCTTTTTTTTCTATTTTTTTCCTTTTGTTTTGAATTGTCTTTCCTAATATGATTATAAAGAAATGTGCATTTTAAAAGTTAATATAATGTATTACCAGGGGAAAAAACAACAACAACAACAACTTACTATTGTGTAACACTGTGCATGATACCTAATTTCTACTTAATTCAATTTCCCTCATCTGTAAAATGGGGGAATAATAATGACATGTCCTTCCAATTATTATTATGAGGATAAAATTAGAGAATATTCATAAGGTTCTTTGCAAACTTTAATGCTCTATGTTGGTGCAAGCTGTTATTATTAACAATAATAGTTCACATTTGTATATCTCTTAATTCTTGACAAAAATGTTTCAGCATTAGATTATCTTACTGAAACCTCATAACCTGAGAGGAAAATGATTTTACTAAAGATATATTAGCAAATTTGTAGAGTTCAGTGCCATATAGGATCATTGGAATTATGGGGGGGGGAAGGGAATATTGGAAAAAGTAATACATTTGCTGTCAGGAAGATCTAAGAGAACAAGTATACCTTACTCTTCTGTAAAAGGAGCATCCAAAAAAGACCATAAGATTATTATAAAAATCACATTATGTGGGGGGGTGTGGAAGGGGTAAAATCTTTGAAAAGTAGTATAACATAAATTAGATCTCATTCAATTCCTTCACTTTTCATATGATAAACTGAAGTCCTCAAAAGGTAAGTGACTTTTTTTCAAGGTCACATACATAGCAGGTGTTAGAGTTGGTATTCCAATCTTGTCTAATTCCTTTGGCTTCATATGTGATGTTCTTTATAGTATGACTCATTGCTATTATATTTAATCTAGATTTTCTGGTTGCTAGTAAAAGATATACTTGAAAGTGTTTAATAACAGACTCTTTTAAAAAAATTTGACACATTTTTAAGTTTAATCTAAATTAATATTTTCTCCATCAAATAATCAACAAAACTAATAAATGAAGTTTCTATTTATTGCATTCACAAATTTCTGAGGTTAAAAGGTCATGATGAAATTTTAACAAATGTATAGGCAACTTGTCTTAGCCAGTCTAGCACACCTGTTTCTAGGCTCTTGGTCAATCTGAAAGCACTTATAAGGATGATAATGATGGTGGTGTGTGTAAGGATCACTTTCTCTAGGAATTTTTTTTTTAAGTATGGAGAATATAAGAAGTTTGGGAATGATAGGTAGCCATAACTGTGGAGCAGGGGAAAAGAATAAATGACTTCTCAATATCACTGTCACCTTTATGACAAAAAAAAAATCCATTTTAGATCAAGTTAATTCTTATTTATCATCTAATTGTGTATGTATAAAAGAAAAAAATCTGTTCCCTCAATACAGTTAGCAATATTTTGTGATGTTTAGAACAATTGACCAATGATTTAACATTAAATTTTCCAACAATTAAAGTCTTTATAAGTTATAGTTCTGGCCAGTTGCCTTATTGACTAATTATTCTCTCTCTTTCTTTAAAATGTAGTTCTTGATTAGCTTTGTAGGATTGCATTGATGACCTTCAGAAAAATAGTAAATCAGTAAATAAAAAATCTTGTCCAAAGTCAACAAGTAATAGAAGTCATTCACTCCTCCTTTATCCCCCTTCCCAGTTTTTAGTTTGACTAAATAAAGCTATATTTTTAATAACTCTAAGAAAAAGGAATATAGCACATAAAAAGGAATTTATAAATAATTTCAATATACATTACATTTGACTAATGTATTTTAAATAAGAATTGGGAAATAAAATAATCAGTAAATGCAATAAATGGTCCAAAATATAATTTAATTTTACATTATGGTCAGTTAAATCAGACAGAGAAAAATGTAAAAAGACTAATAATAAAAGGAAGAGAGTCTGAAAAATTATTAGGAAGAAAGTAATAAAAAGAAAGTAATAAAAGGAAGAAGAGAGACAAAGACAAATGCCAGCTTTTTAATTCTATAACCCCCCCCACGCTCCCACACACATACAGACTCTATTCTTCTACTCAGATCCAGTCTGCCTCTCATCCTATCAAATATGGATTAATAGAAAATGAGTTTTAGTTGATTAACCCATCTCATTCTAATGTCATTCAACTTTACCAGCTTTCTTTCCATGAAATCAACAAATTCCACATACGTTTCCTTTGTTTTTTTTCTCCTACTTATCCAAAATTTCCTTCCTAAGTTCACTACAATAAAATGGTGATATATTTCTCATCTATTTCCTTGGAGTAAGGAAAACCTATGTCTCTGATATATATATCTACATGCATAAATGTAGCTATCTATCTATATTGGTTGGCAACCCTAGACATGTGACTCATTTTCTCAATATTCTAGGAAATACTAATTATCAATATTTATTAAGTAACTACTATGTGCCAAACACTGTGCTAATTGTTGGTGACACAAAAAAGAAATAACTTGTTCTATATAATGATTAGACCAGGTCACAATTCCACAACAGTGCATTAGTATAGCAATTTTTTTTTTCCCCATATCCTCTCCTTCATTCCTTCATTTGTCTTTTTTCTTTTCTGCCACATTGCCCAATGTGATAGGTATGAGGAGGTACTTCAGAGTTAGTTGCTTTAACTTGCATTTCTCAAATCAATAGCAATATGGATCATTTTTTCATGTGACTTTTTGATTTCTTTGATTACTTTGTCTGAAAACTGCAGGGAAGTACACTGATTATCTAGACCTTTTGATCTGAATTGGGTCCTTCTATTTAATGATTTTTATGACAGTGAAATCCTTGGTTAAATTCTTTGGTAGAATTCTTAGCTGAATTCTTTGCTTTGACACAACTATCATAACTCTACCATTATTGTAACCATGTACACCGGATGCCAAAACCCCACTATTAAATATTAAATATCTCTCTCTTTCCACTATTCTGATAAGTTATTGGGGATACAGAATCACTGAACCTCCAAATATATTAGGGTTCCAGGACTCCCCAGATGATCCACAAATGTTGGAAAGAGGGGATTTGACTCCAAAAGTATGTTGGGATTTCAGGATGATGTCCCAAGGACGTGAAAATCAAAAGATTTTGTAGTAAACCATCTCTAAATGAAGAAGAAAAGATTTTATTATTAAAAAGGGAAGGATACACACTAAAATTCTTAGAAAAACCCATCATTAACTAGTGGGAAGACATCATTAGGCAGACTGTCTCAATAAACTTGCTGCATTATGACCAGTGGTTCCTAATGAGCCCAGTACCCCATAAGGGGGAAGGGGATAAATTCCTTTAAAAGGGGGTTTGCAGGGAGATTAGAGTACTAATAAATTATTTTAGAAGGGAAAAGTAACCTTGTGGATTGACATCATAACTTGACCTTCTAATTGGATACAATAACATTAAAGTTTATCAATGCAAGGAAAAAAAGGTTTATTTAAGAGATAATCCTGTCAGTGTTCCTCCCTACTTGTTTAATATTAGATTGTTTAAAGTAATTCAGTCTTCCTCAAAACCCACCTAGCTACCAAGGACCCCATTAACTCCATGCTAACTCTCACTGTAATCATGCATATGTATGTGTCAAAATATACATATATATGAATATACATGTAGCTGTGTATTATTTGTATTAACATATATGTATGTATACATCTGAAAGTGAGGTTCTTATGAATGCTGAGTAAGATACATAGTCTATTTTGCTTAGATGAGCACAATTGCATTTAATATGACATGTTAGGAATAACCAATAGACTTCCATTTTAAAAAGTTGTATAAACTTCAATGAAATTAATTCAAGTACTGTTTCCTGACTTCTATTCTTATTCAACTTTTATCCATTAAATTTGAATTTCTCATCAAAATGACTATGAGAGAGATATTCTCTGTGTATTTAGATTTTAATTATTTTAATTTGATTTTATCCTGGATCTCAGAGACTAACAGTTGTTCAGATAATATTTCCTTTTCCTTTCCATTTGGTTTACCCCAAGATCAAGCATAATTTTATAGTTCAGTGACTTCAGTCTGGCCTGTTCCAGCCCCAGAATATAAACTGTCGCTAATCTAAAAATCATCAAAGAAATAATATATAGCTTTGTGACATTTGCTGTCACTTTATAGGTCAGGGGTTGCAAAGTTAACATTACTGAAACAGCTTAGTTCTTTTTATGTCCAATGTCTCCAACTCAGAGGAAATAGCTTTCTGGTAGAAGTGTGATTAGAGGCTAAATTGTTAGGCTTTCTTCAAGTATGGGTGGCTTCAGTCATTGTGGTTTTCCTTCCTCTTCCTCTTCTTCCACCTACTGTTATAACTACTATTACTAATTATTATTACTATTATTGTAATTCATTTAAAATAACCAAAAAAATCTAAATCTACTTTTACTTCTCTTGCTGCTGTTATTGTAACTCTTTTAAGAGCATTAATGTTAATTAAATACTATAGCTTTACTCTTATTCACTCAAGATAAGCTATTTTACTTTTTCATATGTCTTAAAGGAAAGGATTGTACATTCTTTTAGGCAAGAAGCATTTATTAAGTATCTCCTATAGATAAACTCTTAAATAAAATGAGATAATATTATAAAGTGCTTAGCACAATGCCTGGCACATAAGAGGGGCTTGTTGTAGTGTTCTGGTTGGTTTTCTGAGGTCTCTGGACCAGTCTTTATTTCAGTATGAGAGTAGCCAGGGATAAAGTCCAAATTATTGATCATCTCCTTCCCTGGGGCTTGGCTGGCTTTCTGGAGAGCCTTCAGATGGGCCTTGGTCTCAGTGGGAGAAGCAGGAGCACAGGCCAGCCACCAAGGCGGTGTGAGACTGAATATGTCTCTGAGTCCTAGAGCTTATGCTCCAGGGTCCAGCCACCTCAGAGGTAGGAAATGGAATGTTTGTGTCTCTGAGTCTACCCTACCTGAGTTTGTCCCAGCTCTATTACATATGCTCTATTATAATTAGATCACTTACAGTATATTCAGTATAAACCAATATAAACCAATCATATCACTAGGCAAGTAGGGAGGAGCATTGAACAGGATTCTCTCTTAAGTAGGCCTTTTGTTCCTTGCATAAACTCTACTGTTACTGTATTTGTTATAAGATTAAATCAATCATATTGAACTAGAGAACTATTAAGCACCATGCTAAACTAGATAACCCATTGTCTCATCAATTCCACCTTGTTTCAAGTAGAGAGTTCTGGCCCATAACACTCAATAAATGTTTTCCCACCCTTTGCCTGTCTTTACTTGTACTTGAAGTATTGAAAAGTTTGCATATGTGTATAGTATCTTAGATGTAAGAGGAACTTTGGAAATACCATTCTGAGAGAATATTTGTGAAGAGAGGTTTTGGGTCTTAGCCTGTTGATATCTTCCCAGAATCTCATCACATGGTACTTCACAATATCTCTGATTTCAAAAGTGTTTAAATATTTGTTTTATTCATCTGAGAAATTATTTTCCTCAACTGTCCCAACTAGTTCTTTAACATTTTTCATATTTTAGTTCTACCTGTCCCTCTCTCCAACAATGACTTGCTATTTGTTGCCTCTTGATTTCCAGGCAGCTTCAGGTATTTTATCAATCCAAGTAAGATAAGATAGAAATTGTAACTTCTTTCCAATTTTATTTCTCTTTTTTCCCTTTTCTTTCTTGATAGTCTCATCAACTCTCACATATCTAAGCATAATCTCTGTGCAGAAAACTTCTATGAATCCATATTTAATCCCTTTCCTGAACAGCATTTGTGCATCATCAACTAGTTGTGAAATGAATCTACCTGGATATCTCCTAATCTATTAAAATCAACATGCCAAAACAGAATTAATTTCATGTGCCCCCAAAACTCATCTCTCCTCCCACCTCCCTTTAAAAAAAAAAAAGCACTTGATGATGCTGGAACCCCCTTTTGATCATTCGGATTTGTACGCTTGGAATAACTCCTGGTTGTTGCATCTCTCTTACTGTCTACTTCCAGTCAAATGCCCTAGAATTGTTAATCCTATCTTTGGGACATTTCTCACATGTACTTCTTTCTTTTTACACTGTCTCTGTCCTAGTTCATGCTCTACTTACTTCTTGCCTGGAATACTACATTAGCCTTCTAAATGGTCTCCTTGCTTTCAGTTTCCTGCCTTTTTAATACATTGTTTACTAGATGCCAAAGAGGTATTCCTAAGGCACATATCGGATCTTGTCATTAATTCCATACTTGTAAATCTCCAGTGGTTCCCTTTGATGCCAAGGATAAAATAGGGTCATGAGTCTAGCTTTTAAAGCCATTCAAGAGATTATTATCACCTCTTTACCCAGTCTTACTTCTCTTTCCATGAACTCTACTTTTCTGTCAAACTAGACAGCTAACTGGTCTCTGTACAAGACATTTCTAGCCCCATGCGCCTACATCTATGCAAATTTGTCCCCCATATATTCCTTCTCACTTGCGGTGCATAGAATCCTTAGATTCTTCCAAAGCTCAGGTTCCCCAAAGCCCTGTCCTCCCCTTCCTCTCTCTCTCTCTCTCTCCCTGTTTCTGTGTGTGTCTCTCTCTGTCTTTGTCTCTCTGTGTGTGTGTCTCTTTTTGTCTCTCTCTCTGTGTCTCTCTGTCTCTCTTGCTCTCCCTTCCTCCCCATTTTAGCCTTTTATACTCTTACCCCCCAGGTCATTGAGGAGTTCAGTGACTAGTCTAGGATTATATCACTAGTGTATAGAGAAAGAAATTGTAATTTAGGACATTTTTTTTTTTCTTTTGAGATCAGCTCTCTAATGATTGTAGTAGTTCCTTTTGGCAATTTAGGATAAGTGTATGATTCCAACTGAACTTTTGGTAACAGTGGGTTCATTTGCCTCTGAAATATATTGTGCTAAATTATAAACACACACACACACTCTTATATACATATAAATATAGGTAGATATGGCTATAGATAATAGTAACTATATAAATTTGTCTGCTCACTTGGTCTAGCTTCCCATAATCTCAAATCAATTTCAGACTTTACATTTCCCATTTCATTAATTTTTTTTTATCAATTAGATTCATAGCAATAAGACTACACAAAATTTGTCAAATTAAAAAGTTTACAAATGTTACATATCCATTAGTTTTGTGCCTGTTATTCCACCTCACAATAGAAACATGATATTTTTAGAAAGTACAATGAAGAAAAGAGAATTTATTTAGTTAAACACTTACTAAGCATCTACCATGTGAAAGACAATGGATTAGAGGATATGTACCAATCTTTAAAATCTCCGATCTTGTTGTCTACTAAAGGAAACAGCATGATACAAAAATTGCTTTAATACAAAAGCGGGGTATAATGAATGTTATAGATGCAGTGCACAGTACTATGGAAATTCAGGGATAGGAAGTGGGTTACTGTTAGCTAGGGGGAATCATAAGAGGCTTCATTGAATAAGTTTTTGAGTTAAACTGAAGCCCAGAATAGTGAAGTGCTTACAATACTTGGCCAAGGTCATCCAGGGAGGAAGGAGCAGACCTGGAATTAGAAGTCAGATCTCTGAATTCTAGCTCTAGCTCTTTTTTTCCAATCCACCACGAAAATGAAAGAATAAGTTGAGGCTAGATGATAGAAGGTCTAAAATATTAAACTAAGCCGTGTAGTAGAGAATGGAAAAATATTAGGAGAATATATTCCATTCCTATTATAAATTCATTTCACAGCATTACATGATAGCCCCCAAAAAAATAGTAAGAGAAAAAACATTAATGAAATACAAAAATCTTTCTAGGATACTTTGACTATTCATGCATTCAGGCACATACACACTCTTTGACTTTGAGGCATTTTCCTGGAGGGCTCCAAGCAACTGGGCCTTTATCTTCATCCCTGGCTTCAGGGAGAAGACAAGGTTAGAGCTGAATCTAAATGGGAGAATTAGGCCAATTGTTTTGTATGTCCAGATTCCTGCTTTTTAAAATGTAAATTAGAACCTAAAATTCTTTGAAGAGAAAGGCAAAAAGAGACCATATGAGGAGGAGGGATGTTTGAGATGTCCTATAGTTTCATATAAATGGTTGTTCTGGTCTGAGATAAAATTGGAAATATATGGGAAATGAAAATCTTTCTTTTGCCAGAGAGTCAGCTTTAAAAAAGTATCTCTTCATATAAATATAAACAAATAAGCATGAATAGATCAAAAGACTTAGATTTAAGTCCCCAATCTGTCCAATTGGATAAATCACTTGACACTTTTGAGTTTTTATTTCCTCATCAGTAAAATGGATAGGGTGATCATTTTGCACCAAACAGTGAAAAATATGAGAAATTCTGAGAAATATAGAAACATTTTTAATGTCTAATATAGTGCAAATATATCCCCTGATGTCAATGAATTCACAGTTAAATCATAGCACAAGAAAAGGATACAGAATATTTTATACAGTCTCAGATATAAGTCCTCATAGGATCATAGGAGCAAGGGATCTCAGAGGCAATCTAGACTAGCTTCCTCATTTTGCAGTGAAGAAAATAGGCCTTGAGAAATGAAGTCCTTTGCCCAAGATCACACAGATAGTAATTGATAGAAATACAAACTCTTGTCTCATTGAATTCAGATCCTTTTAACTGCAAAGGTAGCATTCTTTCTATTCTAAGAGGTTGCTTGATAGGATATTTTTGTTTATTTTTCCTTGTCAAAAGGTAGGGCCCTATGTGAGTAGGGCAGGATTAAAATAATTATACTATACAAACAAAAAGTATCAATAGAATATTTTAATATTAAAATCAAATAAAATGAATGCAGTTTGGAAGTGATTATAGCATTCCTTTTTAAGGTTCTGTCATTGCATGGTACTAATTAGCACATAATTTGGGTATGTGCTAGGTTACTTGGCTCAGTCCTTTACAAAAAGCCCTTAAAACCTTTCCTCATTTGATCCTCACACTTAACCAAAGGAAAGTACTATCTCAGGTCAGCTGAACAGTAATCCTAGAGGTAAAATAGCTTAGCCCAAGGTTACATAATTAACAAATGACAAAGGGAAGAAAGAAGCTTTGACATGTCACTGAACCTGCCTCCATGCTTCTGTACCTTTCTTCATAAAATAAATTCAGCACCTACTAGAAAGTAACCATGCTTAGTTTGTTCCTTCTTTGATATTTATCATTCCATTCTTGAAAAAATTGTTCTGTCTTGAAAAAGAATAAGCTGAGAAATTGACTGGCTTTGGAGTTAGGAACCCTAGGTTCTACCACCAGTTCCTACATGTAACAGCTATATAATCTCAGCCAGAGGTGTGCAGTGCAGAGGAATTGTTTAATCTCTCTCAGCTCTTTTCTTCGTCTATAAAATGTACTTGTACTAGCTACCTTGCAGGTTTACATGGGGAAATGCCTTGTAAATATTGAGCCATTTGTATTATTTCTACTACTAATAAAGCAAAACCACATTTCTGTCTGTTCCCTTCACTGACTATGAAAAATAACATAATCTAACTGATCTGGTTTTCCCGATAGGACAAACTTTGTTAGGAATTGATACCAGCTGTTTCAAAGGTATTAATAAATTCTACACAATGAAGGAATCTTTGGTAGGTAGAAAAAGATGGCAGAGTAGGTCAAAAAATTCAAAGCGCTGCATATTTCCCCCACAGACAAACCAAAATTGTTCTTCAGGATGAACATAATTGAAAAACAAATAAAGACTTGGCAGAACAGAGGTGCTCCCAGGACAACCTGAGAAGACCAAGAAGACCTGGAAGAAAGACCTCTGGACTGAGGATAACTTGTGTGAAGTATAAGCAGCTCCAGTTTAGCTCTGTAGAAACAGCAAGCAAGAAACCCTGGGGCTAGCTGGGTTCCTAAGTAGCTTGGGCTCAGACCATAGGATCTTTTGCCTCCTGGACAGAGACTGTTAGGGTCTCTGTCTGGAAAGACTGAGAGAACATTTGCTGATTGGGGATGCCTGACCCAGCTGTGTGCTGAGATGCTTCCCTGGGTAAGAAGGAACCAGTACAATTAGTAAGTGCAGAAGCAGTGGATCAGAGAGCTGCAGACATTTGCAGGAAGGTGGAGTTTTTGTGTAAGGTTCCAGGACAGAAGGGAGAGCTAAAGTGAAGCTAGAGGGACCATTCTCTCAATCCAGACTAGAGATATCTCTAATTAATAGTACTCATTTTTTTAAAAAATGACAAGCAAAGAGAGAACCCAACTACAGAAACATATTATGGAAGACCAAGTTTCATCTTCAGAGAACAGTAAAATAAAAAAGCTTCTTGTGGGCTATCTGCCCAGAAAGAATTTATAGAAAAGCACAATAAAAGATTTTAAAAATCAAATAAGAGAGAATTAGGAAAAACTTAGAAAAAATAAAAATTTTAAAATAAGAGCCATCCAAGAAAAACAAGATTATGGGGGGAAACAAAACAAAACAAAACAAAAAAAAAAAAAAAAAAAAAACCAACCATGGAAAAAGAGATCAACAAGTCTTAAAAAATAAAATACTTCTTTGAAAATTAGAATTAAGCAAGGAAAACCTAGTGAAGCTATTAGAGACTATGCAATAACAAAATAAAATATAAAGAATGAATAGAACAGAATGTAAGTAGAAAAACTTTTTAAGTTTTTTTTTTTTCTTAAGAAAAACAACAAATCTGGAAAATAGATCAAGAAGAGAAAATATAAGAATAATTATACTGCCTGAAAGTTGTCACCAAAACAAACAAACAAAAAACCTTGACATAATAATATAAGAAATAATCAAAGAAAATTGTCCTGAGTGATAGAGAAAAGCAAAAATAGAAAAAATCCATTAATCACTATCTCAAAGAGATTGTAAAAGGAAAACATATTATTATATTATTATTAAATTTTGAAATGGCCAGATCAAAGAGAAAATTCTATAAGAAAAAAAGCAATTCAATGCTAGAGCTACAAATTAGAATTTTACAAGATTTATAAGCAACTACAAATTAACAGGCCCTGGAGTAATATATACTGATAATCTAAAGAACTAGGTTTGTGACCAAAAATATCACATCTGGCAAAAGTAATCATAATATTGAATGAAAAAAAAATATATCATTCAACAAATTCACAAATTTTCAGGACTTTGTCTCAACCAAACTGAACTCAATAGAAAATTTAATATATAAGAGCCAATATCAAAAATTAATTTATGGGGACTCAATAAGGACAAATGCCAGCGGTTTTTAAATGGAAATGTTAACCATATGTTTAAAATTGACATGAGTAATTGGGTAGCTCAAAAGAAGATTGGTGCAAAGCTGAGTATCATCTGACTCTAAAAAGTAAAACTGTCTAGGAAAAGGTAAAAGTAGTAATTATGCTGTAAGAATGAGGTGTAGAGGAGGGATTGACAGAGGCATTAGAGTGAGAAAGATTGATAGTTCTAAAAACCTATTCACACTGGGAATGGGTTAAATAGGGAATAATACATACACACATATATATACATGGGACATGTGTGTGTATATTATAACATAAAAAGCTTCAGGAGTAGAATTTATTAGAAAAATAAAATAGGGCTAGAATTCACTGATCTCAAACAAAGTTAAACTTAAAGATGCAATTAAGAGAGAAATCTACAATATATATCAGCCATATTAATATTGTTTGAGATTCATGTCTGCATATGTATAAGTGTGTATATAGGTGTGTCTATGCATATATGTTGATATTGATCTATGTATGTGTGTGGGTATGGATTATATCTGAACATATGTATATACATGTGTGTACATATACATGTGTATATACATGCACATTATATACATATATACATATATATGCATATATAGTGTGTGGGTATAAGCACATGTGTGTAAATATATGCATTCTTAACCGTAGCCTGCTTACGAGAATGAAAGGAATGAAAGAGGGGGAAAAAAAGAATAAAGTAAAGAGTACAAAGCAAAGAAGAAAAGAATAATCTACAAAAAACAAAGAAAAATTTTACAGTCATAGATATATAATCTCTTCTATTATTACATATGCTTTCTTGAAATGTAAATTTTTTATTACAGATTTTGAATCCTCCCTGATATTTTTCTGGGCATATGAGAGTTGTTTTTCTTTGTTTTATTTTGTTTTAAAATGGATCACATAATATAGGAAAGAAAGGATGGTTTACTATTTGAATTGTTGAAGGGGAGATTTTGGCATATTAGTGTATTAAAGTATGTGCAAGTTACTGTGCTTAGCCCTGGACATTAAAAAATGTATAAATCAGAAAAGTCACATTTTTTTAAATAAAGATCATTATTCTTTAAAAAGAGAAAAGAAGGAAAAGAATAATAAAATTTAAAGATAAACTTAAATATGCAATAAATATATAACAAGTAAAGTGCTTTTTCCCCTATTATTTTATTCTCTACTTCACATCCATGATACACTACATGCCCCTGGGGGAAGAGAAACAGCCTGAAAAGAGGACTGGATCAGGAACCAGTGATGTTAGGATCTAATTCTAGCTCTGCTACTTCTTATCTGTGAAAATTTTGGTGTCAGTTTAAGTTTTCAGGGTTTAGTTTTCTCTGTGAAATGAAGGAATTGGACCAGGCAATCTTTGTTTCTTTTCCAGTTCTAATTCTTATTATCTTCAAGATCCCTTCTGACTTTAAATCCTAGGAAACAGGAAACTAAACTGTTCTGTTCAGAAATGGATTCACTTTTATGTTCACTTTTCTATTTCTTTCTAGATGGTTTTCTTAGGAACCTGTGTTTGTGGGTAAATCTAATCAAATTGTTGATAGATTGGTTAGTCAGCATGCATTTACTAAGCACTTAATATGTGCCAGATGTTGTACTAAATATTCAGGGTAGAAAGGAAGGCAAAAAATATACCTATATCCATAAGAATTATACATTCTAATAAAAAATACAATACAATACGTATAATCTATATCAGATTGCTTGCTGTCTTGGGGAGGGAAAAGGTAAGGAAGAGATGAGAAAAAAATGAAGCTCAAAATCTTACAAAAATGAATATTGAAAACTATCTTTACATGTAATTGAAAAAATAAAATACTATTGAATTTTTTTAAAATGCAAATTAAAAAAAAATCCCAGTTCAATGTAGTCTGGGCTTCTTAGATTTGATGGTTATCCATACCCTCACTACCAATTGGCCATCTGAGTTTTCAAATGGATATGAGGGGAGTTATGTCCTAAGCATCTAAGAACTCTTGTATTCTTGAGTTAAAAAAAACCTCCTCTTTATTAAATGTCTTTTTTAAAAGAATACAATTCATAAATAACTAGTTACATACAAAATACACAAATGAAGGTATTCTGACAGGAGAAGACTTCTGTAGAACCTAGGATTTTATTGAAATCTTTAGAAAAAGCCAGGGAATTGAAGAAATGGAAGACAGCTAGAGCAAAAGAGATGGGAAATGGATTATCAGCTTTGAGGAAATATATGTAGAGCAGCAGAGATGGATAAGCGAGTATATGGAAAGAAGTAAGGGGTAAGAAAACTAGAAAAAAAAAAAGGAAGTAGGCAGATTAGGTTATAAAAAGGTTTAATTGCAAAATATTATATATTTGATATAGGAGCTAATAGGAAATCTCTGTTGCTCAATATAGGGAAAGTAATAAGGTCTAATGACCTATACTTTTGAATAATCACCTTGACAAACAAATGGAGGATACATTAGAATGGGGGGAGGGGAATTGAGGCTTGGAGACCAGTTAGAAGGTTAGAGACTCTACCATATCTGTTGGATTACACTGATCTGATGGCTTTACTATGTCTTTTGAGAGGCCTCAGAAGATCCTTCTGTCTAAATAAGTTTTTTTCCCATCATTTTGTCATGGGACCTCAAATTGCCATGTAAGCATCACTATTTTGAGAGATTTCACCTTCCAAATAAAATTTCCCCTTGTAACAAGGTAAGTCAAACAAAAATAAATCCATATTTAGTTCATATATAAAATTATATGTCTTATTCTTTACCTTTATTAATCATGTTTTTTCCAAGAGTTTGGAAGCATGGTTTTCATTAGTCTTCCAGTCATTGATAGTTATTAAATTGATCCAAATTCTTAAGACTTATTTTTCTTTACCATCTTGCAAATATTGTATCAACTGTTTCTTTGATTTTGAGTATTTCTTTCTGCTTCAGTTCTGAAGTCTGTTATGTCTTAAAAATTTCTTTGAATAGTTTCTTATACTGGAATATTTAATGACATTCTTATGCCATATTTTGAATATCTATTTTCCAATCGGACATGTCTCTTATTTCTAGCAATTTGCTACAATAAAAAGTGTTGCTATGAATATGTTTTTGATTATTTGGTCTTTCTTTGATTTCTTTAATGGTATATGTATGCTCATAGTGACATCACTAGAACAAAGAGCTTATACCATCTAAGAACAAGTAGTGCTTGGAAATATCCTTGGATATAAGAAACTCTTCCAATATCCAGAGTTGTAAAAGTTATCTCCTTATCTTCCTTTCTTTCTCAATTTTGTTGTAGACATAATCTTTTATAGTTAGGTTATACATTTACTTGAAACATATCTTGGCATAAGGTATTAGATGTTTATTTATTTTACCCTAATTCTGTGCTAAATTATTTCATAGGTAAGATGAAAACTTAATTAATTCTTATATTGCCCACTTTTAGGTTAGAAGAGATGCTTTCCCTTCAGTGTATCACAATGGTGGTTTACTATATTGCACCTATATGTCCACTTTGTGTCCATGTTTTGCAATCATGAGAAGTCCTCATCATTCTCATTAAAGTTTCTGTGGTGAGATTTGCACCATACATGATGATCAATTTGTTCTGCTAAACAAAATGACAGTCAAAAGCCTGTATTTTTTATGTTATTGAAATGTGCTATATAATAGTAGACACTTTTTTCCTAGTAACCTCAGCAGTATTCATTATCGCACTCCTCATAATCTAAAACTTAATCCTTCCTTTCTCAGGGTGAAGGTTTTTCCTCTTTATTCTTCTTACCTAAGGTCTTTCCATGGTCCTTTCAGGGGAGTATGTCCTTGATGCTTTCCCAAGACATATCCATCCAGAAAGGTGCAAGACTGATTGAAATAGAGTTTTGGTGTATAGCAAAAATTTATACATCACTCTTTCCATTAAATTAGCCTGATATTTTGGCCAATTAAGTTCTCAGCTTTAATAGGTTTTATGATTAAACAAGGGTTAACTGATTTGTAGAAAGAAATTGCCTAAAGTGGAAGAACCCCTGTGTCTGGGACTCTTAGACATTCATAAATTGAATACATTGATGTCTCAACAGAATATTTTAGAAATATAGCCTCTCACCAAGTTCCAATCTTGTCTCTAGGAATCTAATCATCAACTCCAATGTCAATTGCCTTTTCTAGGAGTCCTCATCAAAAGTTACATTTCATTCATTAATATATTCATTCAAAAATATTTATTCAGTACCTATTACTCATAAGGCATTATGGTAGTTGCTAAGGAAAAAATGCAAGATGAATAAGACAGTTTCTGCCTTCAGGCAGTTGATAACCTAGTGAAATATATTGAACATGTTAAAGAATAGAGAATGACATGTGATAAAGTAAACACAATGTGATAGGAGTTCAAGAAAAGGAAAGATCACTTCTGAAACACCTTCCTGGAGAAAATAGCAATAGAATTATATTTTAAAGAAGTTCACCAGGAAGAGATGAGTGAGAAAGCTATTCAGACATAGAAAATGACATGAGCAAAAGCACAAAAGAAGGAAAATTCAAGAGTTCTTTAAAATAACTATAACCTTTCATTTTTACTGCATTCTAGGAAATTTTTTGGATGGGAACTATGATTTCATTGGTATAGCAATGTCTACTAAGAGACACTTCCTCTTCCAATTTCAGTCAGCATCTCTTCAGCATTTAGAGTCTTAGAGAATTTCCTAGGACACCAAGATATCAAGCAACTTGTCTAGAGTAACCCAGCCAGTATTTCAGAAGCCAAAATTATACCCAGGGCTTCTTCACTCTGAAGTCAACTTTCTGTACAATTTATCATGCTTCCTTTCATAGGATCAAAACACCAGGATAAAAAGAATAATATGATAGTAGCTGAATAGTGGAATATAACAATGAAAAGTGGTGAAATTTATATTGTGAAAAGCCTTATAAGGCTTCTAGTATATATACTAAAAGAAAATTTGGATTTCAATGCTTAGTAATCAAGGTCATTGAAAGGTTTTTAATTAAGAATCTAATTCTGTAAAATCCTATTTTAGATAGCTTAATATGTAAGTGATGTGCAGAATGGACTGGAGATGGGAGAGGGATCCAGAAAGAGAAGAGCAAAACTGGTAGCAGAGACTAGTTTGAAAGGTATTATAATGGTCTAAACTTGAGATAATAAAAACCTGGTCTAGATTTTGCATAATGAAAATGAAGTAATAGGATAAAGTAGGAAAAGAAACTTTCTCTGACCCATCATAAGAAAAATAGAAAAACAAAGATCTTCCCAAAAATTTCAAATGGTTAAAATAGAAGATTTAATGTTTTAGAAGTCTATGCAAAATACAGAATAAATATATAATATAAGAAGACAGTTTCAATTTCATAAGGATCACTGAGATTTGTTGGAATGAAATTCATGACTAAAATAATATTGGAAATACATATTTCATTCAAAAGACATTAAGGATAAGAATGGCAAGTGATGAGTCATTAAATCCAGATCTTCAAAACATCATGACTTAAGGAAAAATCTAATGAAAGATTCATTAGGGATCATTTCTCATATCAGGCCACTGCCTGCTATCAACTTGAACCAGATTAGGCCCTAGTGTTTTTAGTCCTGACAGATAAATAGACAGTAGATAGATAGATAGATAAAACATTGGGAATTAGGTTAGACTTTGCTCTTATAAAACACAGAGGACAGGATAAATCCTAGCTCTACCCGGAATATAGCTATGTTTAAATAAATAAATAATTGGCTGTTCAACAACAAAGTCCTTATATGATATTCTATAAATCTATTTACCTTTTTCACTCTTATTTCCCCAAATATTCCTTTTCATTCACCATTTGCTTTTGGCCATGTTGGACTCCTTGAATGATTAAATTGATGGCTTATGACCATTTAAGGGGAAACAACAGTGTGCTCATGAAGAGATTGATGTTTTAAGAAATAATTGTGCAAAATCAATCTTATTTCATTTTCCTATCAATGCTTCTTTTTGTAAGACCTGGGATGTACCTTATATAACTCAAATCTAACAGTATATTTCCCTTCCCTCCTTTCTTCCTGATTCTGAATATAGGTGATCCTCTTCTACTCCTTTTGTCATTTTTCCTTTGCTTCCATTTTCTTTTCCCAGATAAAATGTATTTAACATATAAACATATCATGTATGTAGTAGTTCATAATGATCTAAAAAGGTAAGTCATTTATCTTTTCTTACCCTCCCAACAACAAATTCTTATTGACTCTTTAGTGACAATCTGCAATTGCAAATTAGCTATTTTAAAATCCCCTTGTTCACTCTTCCTTTTCTCTGAAAGACATATTTTCAGCATATTTGTTCCAAATTCATTGACTTTTGTGATATTTTATAGGGAAGACTATGATTCAAAGGCTTTATACCCTTATACTTTATACTTTTTAGTAAAGACTTTAAAGTAATTTCTTAATTTTTATTGATCTACATAAAGCAAGAATGATGATGATGATGATATCATTAAAATTTTATTTTATCCTCACAACAATTTTATAAGGTAGATGATACCCTATTATTTTTTTCATTTTACAGATGAGGAAAATGAGATAGAGAGAAGTTAAGTGACTTATCCAAAATTACATAACTTTTAAGCATCTGAAGATGATTTTGTCTCCAGGCTTTCTGACAGCAGATCTAATACTCTCTTTATTGTCACCTTATGAAGAAAATAAAAGGAGATGATTTTAGTTTCCACTGTGAAGAAGCTACTAATGAGCACTGACCATGATATTTTTAAACTGTTTTTTTTAATTAATTAGAATAATGTCCAATCTAAAAAGGCCTTATCTAGCCATATGGTTCCATTTATAGGAGGAGAGACTAAGCCTTATAAAAAGTCATTTAGCAAATGATGGGTAGAGTTCAAAGCTAAAAATCAGTTCTTCTTTTTGAATCTTTATATTTTGCATATCCTGCTTCTATTCAGTTTTCAACCATATTGTGGCATTTCCACTAAATCACATCAATTAATATTTATTGAGCTCCTGCTTTCTCCTTAGTGCCCTACAAACTGGAATAAATCAGTGTGCCTATGGGTCTTTTCAAACTGCCTGTGAGTAGACAATAGCTATGTTAATATCTATAACTCTCTGAAAGTCTAATGAAAAAAGAAAACAACGGGATTCTAAACATATTTTATTCTCTGTGGTCTTTTCCTCATTACTTTGACCTAAGTTCAATTAGCACTTAAGTCCGTTTTAAATAAATACTTGACTATTTTATTTGTGGTGGTGGATAATGATGAAGGCAACTAATATCTTTAAACTGGCAAAATACCAGTCACATTTATAACAGCAATAATTAATGACTGCTGATTTTGTAGACTTGAAAATTTGGTTTACATATATTATCTTATTTGAGCTTCAGCATAGACCTTTGAGGGGAAGATATTATAAAACGTTATGATCCCATCTTACTGATGAAGAAAATGAAGTTAAAAGAATTTAAGTGACTTCCAAGTGGATACATAGGTAATATTATCAAAGATGATATTTAACCCCAGGTCTCTCTGATTCCAGATTTAACACTCTATCTACTATAGCGCACGTTCTCTTAGTATCTTAAGGAACAAAGTCAAAATTATATTATTGTTATAGAGTTCACTTCATGTGGGAACTTCCCAACTACCCAAAGTTCTCTCAAATGGTAGGCGTATTATTATTAAGGAAAAAGGAGATAGATTTAACTTAATGCACTGAGCAAGATGCTAAATTGGAAGTAGAAATTTATACTAGATGTCTGTTTAGCTGTGTTCTCTTTCCAAGGTTATGTTCCCTCTACATTTGTCAATAGTATAATAACAAATATGCTGTGTTGTCAAAATCATAATGCTTTAAGTTTAGAGATATACATATAATCCAAATGCTTGCATATTAGGTGTTTATATTGTAATTTAAAATAACTGTGTGAAAATGGAATTCCTAGCATGACCCCTAGAAAAATAAGCCTGTTTTCTCCACAACTCTCACACTAATTTTGGGTGTACTTTAGAGCTATTCTAGGGTTATCTCTAAATGGAATTAAATGATGCCTCCTGGGCCATTCCAACACACTGTATAATCTGTCTTAATACTTGAATTGTAAATGAGGTACCCTTTAATTCCAAGAGCTATAACTTGGATGATAATTTTTAAAACCATTAGGTTTCCCAATGGGAATTTTAAAATAAGTATAGACAGATATAAATATTATTGAAGACATCTATGCTTCCTACTTACATATGAATAACTTAAAATTTACAGTTACTGCATTATTATATTACTATATATATGTATATATATATATATATACATTTTAAATAATACACTGAAAAATTATTACTAACTATTCAGTGACCAGAGTTCTTCATAAACTATGCCCCTTCTATTTTTGTCATAATATTATTTTGATTATTTCCATTCATTTTGATATTCTCACGTTTTAGTAGATTTAGTAGATTAATGATAATTAGATAATAGCTAAAATTTGTATCGTTTTTTAAGGTTTTCAAAATTATTTACATATGCAACATTCTTGGATCCCCACAGAGAAAGGAAGGAAATACATCTTGATTGGTATTCAGGGCAGTGGTAATGAAGAATGAACATGGATACCAACTGTACAATCTTGGTTCAATTATTTTCCTGTTTCTTCGTGTCTTAAAATGAGAGGATTGATTTTTGTAACCTCTGTTGCTCCAGTTCTAGTATTCTGAAATGCTAGTAGCTGAGGGATGATATGGTACCAAGCTACAGATGAGTTTTGAGCATGATTTGGATAATGAAAACAAAATTCAAGTTTGCCTTTAGATTCATTTTTATAATTACAATTGGATAAAAACATATCCATTATTTCAGGGATTTTCAGTTCTCAAAAGAACGAATACCATTAATTTGAGAGTTTTCTCCATTGATATTGATCACACCTATCTCTGCTTGACTCTCTTGTAATTCCTTTATCAATATTATCCCAAAAGTTTCCCATAAGAAGTTTTCCCAATGTGCTGGAGACATTCTCTTGTTTCCCAACATCATGAGGGTACCAGTGGAAACTTTTGGAAGTCCACTTATCATCTCTGTTCTTGTAAGCCTGTCTCTTCTAGTCATATAGTTCTTTGATGACATACTTTCTTCTTCAACGTTCTTCACTGGCTAAAAGTTGCAGCCTTTTTGTCTGAGTTGGTTCTTTCCCTTGCCATATATGTCTCATCTTTAGTTCTTTTAAGTGGGCTTCCTAGATGTTGTTGTCAAAAAGCACTGTAGGTAAAGTATTAACATAGAAAAGATGGACCTTGTATCCCAAAGATATCATAAAAAAAGGGGAAAGGCCCATGTGTGCAAAAATGTTTGTAGCAGCAAGGAACTGGAAACTGAATGGATTCCCATCAGTTGGAGAATGGCTGAATAAGTTGTGGATTATGAATGTTGTGGAATGTTGTTGTTCTATAAGAAACAATCAGCAGGATGCTCTCAGAAAAGCCTGGAGAGACTTACATGAATTTATGCTGAGTGAAATGAGCAGAACCAGAAGATCATCGCACATGGCAATGACAAGACTATAGGATCATCAATTCTGATGGATGTGGCTAAGGTGATTCAGGCAAATTACAATGCACTTGTGATGAAGAGAGACATCTGTACCCAGAGAGAGAATTGTGGGAACTGAGTGTGGATCTCAACATAATATTTTGACTCTTTTTATTGTTGTTTGCTTTCATTTTGTTTGTTTGTTTTTTCCTTTTTTGATCTGATTTTTCTTGTGTAACATGATAAAGTACGGAAATATATATAGTAGAAATTGTACATGATTAACACATATTGGATTACTTGCTGTCTAGGTGGGGGGAAAAGGAGGGAGAAAAATTTGGACCACAAGGTTTTGCACGGGTGAATGAGGAAAACTATCTTTATATGTATTTTGAAAATAACAATCTATCAAGAAGAAGAAGAAGAGATGGGCCTTTTCTCTCCTGGAAAATTTATGCTCAGTAAAAAAGACTTACTAATTCTCTCCACACCTGTCCAGTTTTCTCTTCTTCCTACATTTTGATGATGCTGATTCCAACTCACTATTTAACTATTTTGTCTGCCCTACTTCTGCTTATCATTGCCTTGTGTATATAATCTACCTCAAACTCATATTAGCTTTGTGATTCTGGCAAGACACCTAACCTCTCTGTCTCTGTAGTTTCAACTGTAAAATGAAGAAGAATAACACTTCCCTCCCAAGATTGTTTTGTATTTCTAAAGTGCTTAGGAATAGCACATGGCACATATTAGGTGCTTTATAAATGTTTATTTCCCTCCTCTTGTTCTCCAAGCTATGTTGAACAAAAATATTTTAAGATGACTATGGTATGAAATTAAGATATTGGTAATGCTGTAATGGTAATGCTTACTTTGGATGACAAGTTATCTCATCTATAGAGGGAACAGTCTTCTAAGTGTCATGAAGTGAACCTCTCTCTAAGTTGTTTTATCGTCCCTTATTTCTAGTGTCAGTTCTGTTGTTCATCAAACTTTTCCCTCTTTATCCATAAAGGAAATATAACCTATTACATAGCATAGCTTTCTTGGCCTCCAGTCAAAAGAAGTTATTTCTAAGAAGGATATCAACTTTCTTTGTTTAGAAGACCATGATAGCCCTTGTATATTCAATGAGGAAAAAAGTGACTTATAAGGTTGAAATAAATAGTTGCCAGCACCATTTGAAAGCAGCTTAAAAAAATAAGCTTTGTTATTTTCATCAGAATTGCTTTGCTTAGAAATATAGCACCAACTTCATTTCAGTTTTATTATAAGGTACAAAAATTACTTTATTATTTGTTCCATTAAAATATATGTTTGTAATAGTCTTCTCTAAAATTAAATGTTCTCTGGGAATAGGTTTCTTGTGGGGCTTCTGGAGGCAGCCTTCATTTCAGTTCAGTGTAATCACCTCAAATGCAGCCAGGAGTTAAAGCCCAAATCCTTTATTGTTTCCTTCAAAGTCTTGTCTCCTTTCTTGGGCCCAGTTAGCTTTCTTAGAGACCTATTTTTCTCCTTGGTTCCGAGATCTCCTGCTGCTAGTCCTTTGCCTCTGCCAGCTTCTGCCTCTAGCTTCCTCCGAATGAACTTCTAGTGGGTTTTTTGTGTCTGGCCCTGGGAGCTTCTTGCTTATATGCTGTACACTGAGTACACACCAATCATTATATCACTAGGAAACCATTATTTGTTGTAGGATTAAATCAATGCTAAACTAGATTTAACCACTTGTCTTCTCAATTTCACTTAGTATGTTGTTTCAAGTTCTGGCCCATAACATCTCCTTGTAGGAGCAGATCAATCACACTGAACCATGCTAAATTAGATAATTATTGCCTCTATCAATTCCACTGTCTAAGTACCTTGTAAGAATTCTAGTATATGTTGTCCTTAAAATGAAGTGTACTTCCATATAAACACATTTGGCATGTTCGTGGTGATTTTTCTGCCTGTTGATGATAATAGGTGGACTGTGTGACCTTTGGTATTAGAGAAGATAGAAATATAATAGAAGGATTTCCCAGGGAAAGTCACATTGATGGATGGGATTGTATTAGATTCATAGATGCTGAGAGTGAAATGGGGTTTTAGAAATTACCCAATTTTTGTGTGTTATTCAACAGGTAATCTCTTTTAGATCTCTCAAGAATTCTTGTATCTATTTAGTAATGGCCTGGAACACTATTGGTCATAGCCATTATTAAATACCAAAGAGCTCTGATTATGGTGTGCTATCTTTCTGAAATTTTCACATTAGAAAGTCACTTATAAGTCCTAAATCAAGTTAGTCAATAACATTTATTAAACACTAACTATAAATTCGGCATTGTGTTAAGCACTGAGAATACAAGGGAAATACAAGCAGAAAGAAAGACAGCATTTGTCCTAAAGGTTCTTACTTTATAATGAGTAAATGATAATGCATTAAAAAAGGACATGAGAAGAAATGGGAGAAAAGACAAAAGTACCTGGTCCAGGATCATGGATGAGGAAGTCTAGACTGTGAGAGAAAAAATTAGACATGACTAGTTTTGGCAACCAACTTAACTAGAGGTTCTAAGAGGAGCCATGTAATTAGAGACAAATTCCAACATTACCTATGTAGGATTACAGATTTAGTTGTACTGGAAAACTTACTGGGTTTGAGGTTTTGAGACAAGACATCAATTCCTACTTTTATTATTTACTTGCTGTGTCACGTTGGACAAATCACAGTCTTTGAGTTTAGGTTTCTTTATGTGTAAAATGAGGAAGATGTGATCCCTGAGGTCCCTTCTGGCTCTAACATTCTCTGCAATTTTGAAATAGCCAGTGGGAAAATTGCCTGAGGAATTCAAGTCATTCACAAATCATAAACATGATTTGTTTGTCCATAATGGATGCCTTTTATGAGGAAATTGCATTGTTATTGCAGAATGCATTCATCACTATGTCTTGGTCATGATACATGCATTACATTTGGGAATTGTTGGTAGGAAAGCACTGGCTACCAGCTATGTCTAGTAGTCTGGAATTGATTTTGTCATTGAAAAGACTGAAACAGTATGTTACATGATACAACCTGCCAAAGACATCTATTTTTATGGGTAGTGACACAGAAACCTTGATGAAAATTACATATTGTTTTGTATAATGGTACTCCAGGGCAAGAATTTCTCAGTTATGTCTAACTTGCATCAAAATATCTTAACGATGATCCTATTGCCTTCTCTAACCTCTGCTGAAAAATTCCTGACTGTGCACATCTTCAGATTGCCAGACATGATTGTTTCTAATATTAGATCTCTATCATGATTTGCCTTGGTTAAATTTAAGGAGTTAGTACCTAGGAATTTTATTCAAGTAATTACCATTATAGCTTATCATCCTTAAAAAAAATGATCATCCTGAATGTACTGTGTTTTTATTACATGTTTCTCATTGTTCTTCTGAACTAAAGTACCCACTGTGGAATAATTCAAGATCTTCCATGGCCATCTTCATCCAGACATATATAAGGATTTATGAAAAAAAATATTCTGAATGCTCCTCTGACATTCATTTTCTATCACAACAGCCAGACTTTGTAGAATGATTATGAAACATTAGCAAAAGTTATTTCTACTATATTTGAAGCTATAGAAAAATTGTGCTATGTAAGATCCTATGAGTATAGAAGATGTATAGGGCATTGCTTTCATTGTAAACTGTGAAAAAACATTCTTCAAATAATAACTTGGTAAAGTAATTGACTCTTTGGAGACATTTGACGTTAAGTAAATATAGTAATAAAATGTGGGACTTGGAGTGGGTAAAACCTCAGTATGAATTCCAAGTCAGTCATTTAGAGACTTTATAATCATGAGCACGTTACTTTAGCTCTCAGTCTCAGTTTTCTTATCTGTAAAATGGGAACAGTAGTATTTGAGGACTTGCTTCACAGAGTTGTGAAGATCATATAAACTAGTGTCTTTCTAAAACAATGACCAACAATACAACATGCTACAAGAGTTGATTACAAATTCTAGTTCCTGCCTTTTACTTATCCTCATGGTAGTTTGCCCTGAGGTCTTTGCTCTGGGATTACTTGATTTAATAGAAGAATTCAGGTTCCTCATTTTTCATCTTCGTAACTTTCATACATCCACTCCAATGTCTTTAGAGAAAGTTGCTATCTCTTTGTATTCAAATAGGTATAAAAATTGTTATGGCTCAAGTCTAATAAGCCATGGTAAGTTAAAAAGGTACCAAATGTATAAACATGATTCAGGTTTTATGACATGTGAAAGATAAAATGACTAAGGAAACAATGATTTAAACTTCTGAGCACATCATTTTATTAAGCAAAGCATGCTAATTGCATAACAAATTGGAGACAGAGTTCCTCTGTGGCTGGATCCTGAATATATATGTTTTATATATATATATATATATATATATATATATATATATATACAGACTTTTATAGATTAAAAACAGTTAATCAAATAAAACCAAATAATTAAAAGAAAAATTCAAACTAGGATACAAAATTAAGTACTCTGATTTCTAATTGAAGGAAAAATTACAAACTTTACACATTGGGAAGGACAGAAAAAGAGGTGTTCCACTCCCACTGTATTCAGTGTACAAAGGAACACGGAAACAAAAACTAATTTTCTGGTTTGTACCCAGTTTTCAAATAAGACATAAGATCTATGATTGTAAGAAAATTCCTTGTTATTTGTCTTTGGATCTGACTGAGTTTCTGGTCAGCATAACCTAGGTCCTTGGTCAAAGATGTCTAAGCAGCAAGTAAAGATGGTCCACTTTCCTAGCCTTGAAAGTCTAGATTCAAACAATGGAATACATTCCTCATAATTCCTATAATTGAATACATTTCTCTAATAAAACAGAAATTGGACTAGACCCATAATTGAATAGATAGAGAACTGAGCTGACTTTAGAACAGAATCACAAGATGGAGTCAGTGCAGTTCACTCAATTCCCACTACCACTTATTATTCTAATTCCCTCAATTCCCTAAGTATAAAATTGGTAGATTATTCTCACATAAAAAGCCCAACAACTTAATAATAAGAAATCATAGAGTGACTAGAACCAAATCCAGTAACTCATTACTACTAGAATAATTACTTGGGAGACTAATATTTAAGTATCATTGAAATACAGTGTTGTTAGAACTGCCAGTAAATCATTTTATGTTTTCATTTTACACTACCATTGTCCATTCCTTCAGGGGGTTTCTTCTCAAATAGTGATATTTTCCATTTCCATATCCTAAGCCTAAAGCTTCTGCTGCTTTAAACAAAACCACATCATTAGAAACAGCCCTTGCTATCATTGCTCAAAGTCTTTTTAGATTTTTTTTTTAATATACACAGGATTGATGCTTGAGAAAAGTCAGCACAAAACAAAATCAAAGGGAGGCAGGGACCTTTGGTATGTGCCCAGCTAGTTCAGTCTGTGTTGCACATGGACAATGGAGACCTCCCTATTAGCATTATCACTTTTCATCTTATCCCCTTCCTTCTTGCACTTCATAAGTGGAGTCATGTCCTGTCTTCTTAAAAGCTATTTTCAAGAAATTCACCAACTGATTAATCAACTCCCTAAGAAAAAATCTCCAGGACTAGTGGATTTACATGTGAATTCAACAAAACATTTAAAGAACAATTAATTCCAATGTTAAACAAACTATTTGGAAAAATAGGGAAAGAAGGAGTCCTACTAAATTCCTTTTATGACACATATATGGAGCTGATACCTAAACCAGGTAGTCTCAAAACAGAGAAAGAAAGACCAATTTCCCTAATGCAAAAATCTTAAATAAAATATTAGAAAAGAGATTATAGTAAATTATATTCAGAGTAGCATGCCATGACGAAGTAAGACATACCAGGAATGCAGAGCTGTTTCAATGTAGCATAATTAACTATATCAATAACAAAACTAAGGAAAAATATGATTATTTCAATAGATGCAGATAAAGCATTTGGCAAAATCCAATACCCATTTTTATTTTAAAACACTAGAGAGTATAGGAATAAAAGAAGTTTTCCTTAAAATTATCATTAGCATTTATTTAAAACCATCAGCAAGCATCATATGTAATAGTGATAAACTAGAATCATTCCCAATAAAATCACAAGTGAAGCAAGGTTGTCCACTATCACCATCAAAACTATTTGGTACTATCTAAGAAATAGAGGAGTTGATCAGTGGAATAAGTTAGATTCACAAGACATAATAATCAATGAATATAGTAATCTAGTGTTTGATAAACTCAAAGATCCCACCTTCTATGATAAGAACTCACTATTTGACAAAAATTTCTGGGAAAATTGAAAATTAGTATGGTATAAACTAGGCATTGACCCATACCTAACATCCTATACCAAGATAAGATCAAAATGGTTCATGATTTAGATACAAAGAGTGATAATATAAGCAAATTAGAAGAACAATGGACCGTCTACCTTTCAGATCTGTGGAGAAGAAGGAATATATGGCCAAAGAATAACTAGAGTACATTATAGAATGCAAAATGGATAATTTTAAGTATTAATTTAAGTAATTTAAATTAAAAAGATTTTATACAAAAAATATTAAATTAGAAGGGACAAGATCAGAAGGGAAGTAGTAAACTGGGAAGAATTTTTTACATCCAAGTATTCTGATAAAGGTCTCATTTCTAAAATATATAGTGAATTGATTCAAATTTATAAGAATTCAAGCCATTCTCCAATTCATAAGTGGTTAAATGATATGAACAGATAATTTTCAGATGAATAAATTAAAACCATTTCTAGTCATATAAAAAAATGCTCTAAATCACTATTGATCAAAGAAATGCAAATTTAGACAACTCTGAGATACACCTCTCAGATTGTCTGAGATGATAAGAAAAGAAAATGACAAATGTTGGAGGGGATGAGGGAAAACTGGGACACTAACTAATTTATTGTTGGTGATATTGTGAACTGCCAACCATTCTAGAGAGCAATTTGGAAGCCCTTTGGGCTATCAAGCTGTGTATACCCTTTGATCCAGCAGTTTCTCTACTAGGCCTGTATCTCAAAGAGATTGTTAAAAAGGGAAAAGAACCCATATGTGCAAAAATATTTGTGGCAGTCTCTTTTGTTGTGGCAAGAAACTGGAAGCTTAATGGATGTCCATTGGTTGGACAATGGCTGAATAAGTTAGGCTATGTGAATGTCATTGAATATTATTGTCATGTAAGAAATGACCAGCAGCATGGTTTCAGAGAGGCCTGGAGAGACTTACATGAACTGATGCTAATTGAAGTGAGTAAAATCAAGAGAACATTGTACATAGTAACAAGATTATATGATGATCAGTTCTAAGGGATATGGCTCTTTTCAACAGCAAGGTGATTCAGGTCAGTCCCAATCGTCTTGAGACAGAGAAAGGCCAGAGAGAGGCCTGTAGGAACTAACAATGTGGATCACAGCATAATATTTTCACTTTTTTGGTTTTTTTGGCTTACATTTAGTTTTCTTTCTCATTTCTTTCCTTTTTGATCTGATTTTTCTTGGGCAGCATAATAATTGTGGGAATATGTATAGAAGAATTCGACATGATTTACATATATTGGATTACTTTGACATCTGGGGAGGAGGTAGGAAAAAATGGAAGGAAAAAAATTGGAACACAAGGTTTTGCAAGGATAAATGTTGAAAAAATTTTATACATATGTTTTGAAAATAACAAGCTTTAATAAAAAAAAGAGATAAAAAAAGAAAAAAAGCTGAAAGCCTCCTTTTCTACTAGGAGATACCTCCTTCATCATCTTTTCCAGCTCAGCCAAGAAATAATATATTCTATTTTATGATGAGTCTTGCATAGTTAGAAGGTGACAGATATCATCTGTAAATGCTTAAGGTTACAAAAAAAAAATCCCCCAAGGCCAGGCACAGAATAGCTATACCTTCTCCTAGGTGGGTGAAATCTCTTTATATGTGTGAATTATTTCACAAAATGTAATATTGTTTGTTGTTCCATTCTTTCAATCTGGTCTATTCTTCCTGACACCAGGAGGGGCTGGGAATCTAAAAGGAATCACAGATCAATAGGAAATACAGTTTCTTAAATGGACCACAACCCTCTTCAGTTGCTTTCATTGTTGTTGAGTCGTTAGCCTAAAAATAAGGATAAATGAGAATTACAAAGTATAGGAAATAATATTTTTTCTGATGCGTGCAATTGTTAAATGAAAGCCACCTGATATTTTTATGTAACCTGAGCCAGCCACATGAAATATCATGCCCTTGTTCATCCACTGTTCTCCAGAAGGAGCATGGCATCAGGGAAGTGATATCATGATAGACAAGTGAGTTGGATTTAAGTGGGGAGGAGGGAGAAGGGAGGATTATGCAAAGTCATCAGCCTTTCTTTCTCCTCCAAAACTATTTGAGTCCAGTGGCAAGATATAGATCAGGAGGACTAGAGATGGTCTTGGATGCATTGGGAGACTGGCCATTTTAATTACCCCATGAACTAAAGAATGACAATTATGTGTTTTTGCCAAGAGTTGTCATGATACCTCATATTAAATGTCATCCTGTAGTTTTTTGTGACTTAGGAGTTTCTGTAATCATTGCATGACAAAAGGAGGAGAAAGTGGTTCTGGCATCAGAAAACCTGGGTTCAAAGGCTTCCTCTATCATTGCAAGAGTGTTGTTAGTTAAATTAATTTCTCTGGGTCTGGGTTACCTCATTTCTGAAATGGGAGGGTTAGAGTAGATGTCCTTTAAGGTTCCTTCCAGCTATAAATCTATCATTCAGTGATCTTGTGCTATAACAATTGTTGAGTATATTTTGTAGCAATAAAGACACACTAATGTTGAAGGTCTGTTACTAATACCCAGTGGGACTCCCAGGAAGAGGGTTATGGTCACACATTTCCCTGGACACTTTCCTTAATACACATTTAGGCAGGTTTCCAAAGTCCCTAAGTGAAACTTTACAAGGCTATCAATCCTTTAAATTTCAAGAGCCTGATCCAAATGGATCTTTCAAATAAATACTGGGATGTTTGTTAACAAAATGCCAGATTAGCTTTCTCTTCCAAGAAGATTAGCTCCTCCAGGAAGGAGTCTCTTGCCAGTTGCATTTGTTTGCACATTGCTCTTAATTGTGATTCATTTGCATCCTTCTTTGTCTATTGATCACCTACCCCTCCACCATTCACATTTTCCATTCTTGTGGAAAAGGCTTTTTTGTGTGGTTTTGGTTCAGCTCCCATCTGACACATAAAAGGAAAATAAACCCAAAGGCAAGGGCATCAGTCACCTTTTTGAAGGTCCCTAGCAAATTATTATTTATGTGTCTGCTGTGGATCTGTTCCATACTTTAAAGGGCAATGCTGCTAGATTAGGAAACATGGTTAGGAAAACATAGCAGCCATTAACCTTATCTGTTTTCACAACTTGAAAATAGCATCATGGCCTGGCTGAAGCCATTGGTAATTTGACAGTGTTTAAAAATTTAAAAAAAGTACTTCCTAAATACTACAAAAGGGCAGCCAAAGTTGTGGCTCTTGGTTTAACAATGTTTTCTGTAAATAATTCTCCTATGTAAAAATGATTTTAAAAAATGATTCAAAGTGAATAACAGACTGCTCAAGAAATTCCAAAGCTCCTCAGCATATTTCTGAGTATAATTGATAGAGGAAAGTAATTGCAAAAAGGGACTAATTTTTTTGGTTGAGATGATTCTTTTTAGTTGAATTTTTCTCATTTTTAGTGAAGTCACTTTCTTTGGCTTACATGAAAAAAGTAAATGAAGGAGCCCCACATATTATGAACTTATTTGCTAGGTTTACCTAATGAGTGTTTTTTGAAAAAAAACATAAGTGATATGTACAGACCTTTCAAACAATATACATTTTTTAACCATACAAGCAGGGATAGAGATGAGAAAAGTTAAAATTTTACCTGACTAGCAAGGAAATCACAAGTCTTTGAAAGGACCAATAGGGAAAGTAGGGCCAGGCACACCAGTAATGTAATATATATTCATAAGCATGACCACTCCTTGAATAGAACATAAGCTCCTTGAGGGCAGACTCTTTTATTGTTTTATCATCGCCTTTGTCCTTAGCATTATTTATTAGCATGTGTCAATACAATGCCAGGCTCATAACAGGCACTTAATAATATTCCTTAATAGATTATTGTATAATGCTGGAGAAATTGAGGCAAGATAGAGATTAGAGAGTTTTTAATAGTTTATTTGTATTTCTGAGAGGGAGAGATTTTCTAGGATCAAAAGATCCATTTTGGTCCCAGGGCTGATGTCTCAAAGCATTCAGCAAGGAATGTGAGATTCCAATGATTTTTATATATGTGGCACCAACATCAGGGGAAATAAGAGCAAGGAGTGGAGTCTGAGCATTGGTATGCACAGGAATTTCCAGAAACGGACCAATCTGGTTCTGACAAGGTGGGGGGTGAGGACCATAAATTCTGATAACTTAGGAGGACTTAGGAGCCAGGATGTCTGAACTAGAAGATCTTCCCTTATCTGAGATTATACATTTACAGTGTATGACTCTTTTGGAATGCCAGAGTGGCCAGATCTCCACAGCCCTAATTATCTCAGCCCTAATGAACAGGAAAGGGAGGATTGCAACCAGGGGGATTGAGGCAGAAAAATTTAAGGAAATTGAGGCAGGACAATAAAACTGTGGCACAACAGTTGATAGCAAGGCTTTTTCAGTTTCAGAAGGCTGATCTTTTTATTTATATTGTTGTAACCTTTTTATATATTATTATTTTGATTTTGCTCATATCACTATAATTTCATACAAATCTTCATTTATTTTCTGATTTCCTCATAATCTTTATCTGTCACTCTATAATATCTATATTTTTTCTAGCCATTCCCCACTTGTGACAGGTATTTATTTTATTTACAGTTTTCTGGAGTTACCAAAAGAGTGCTACAGTAAATATTTTTTGTATATGGTGGAGTTTTGTTTTTTATTTTAGTAACAGAGAATTTACTGAGTCAAGAACACGGATAATCATTTCTTTTGCATTTGTCCAAATGATATCTAGTACAACTGGATGACTTCACAATAGTATCACAATGTATTAGTGTGACTGTCTTCCCACAGCTCCTCCAGCAATGATAGAATAGTATAAGGTCAATAGAGCTTTAATTTATCTTCTATTATTGTAAATGATTTGAAGCTTGTAATCTTGATGAGAAAGTGAAATAATCAGTGACTAGACTCAGTATTGTTAATTTAAAATGTTTTAAGTGTGGAAAGATAAACATTTATAAAAACAAGATAAAGGATGACTTAACTCAGTTAAAATTTCCTTTTTTACTTATAAATGCAGGAAGTATTTTCAACTAAAAGATTTACAAAAAACAAATCATTATAATTCAGTCTCTCCAGATTTGACTATGACTAATAAGCTTTTCAGAAAAGAAATACAAATTTATTCATTACTAAAGATGGTATATTTAATTAAATGTGGCCTTAGCCACTCAATAATATTAGGATTCAACAATATAACTGATTTGTGATTAAATTAATTCTTAATGAAGATGGCATTTGTTACACAGAACCTAGATTCTTCATCTTTCTTCTGCTACAGAATATGTAAATGATCTTCCTATTGTTTGACCAGCTATTTTAAAATTTGCTGCATCAAATCCACATTGTGTTTTCTCATTGCCATCATCACTTTGTTCTAGATACTACAAGTCTTTTACAGAACTTTGGATGAATTTGGAAGAGAATAGTTGACTTTTGAGATTGTGATCAAAACATAGTTAACAGCAAATAAAACTAAAATGGGATTTTTCATTTATATTTATTAAAAATATTTTAGGAAATATTTATAATTTAACCAAATATATATCAACACAATTATTTTCTCTGTGTTATATAATTGAAAAAAAACACTATCTTGTACTGATTCTTTTTACAATTTTCATTGCTTCCATTTTGCTTTAGCAGTATGAGTTTCCTAACCAATACCAGCCCCACCCACTTTTTTTAATCAAATATTACAGTCTGGATGTCATTCAGACTCTCAGCTATTGAGCCCAGCTACCTAGCAGCATGGGCAACTCTTATGGCAGTGCTCTAAGGACCAGCCTACCAGCTTCATGGGCAAGGGGGAGATAGAACGTGGTTCTGGTAAGTGACCTGGTCAGATCTGGGGGATCTAAGAGTAACCATTTCATCAAACTTCAGTAACTGCCTCCCTTCCAAAGTGGATCATGTGGGGAGTCTGGAGATGAGAAAATCAGAAAAAGGAAAATATGGGAGCATATAAATGAAAGTACCTTAAAACAGAGACTAAGAAAACTATTTTAAGATGATAAATTTAACTTGAAAGTTAAATAGGAGGCTGCTCATGTGACAGTCTATGAAAAATTATAACCATGACTTTTGGAAGGTCACTAATGACATGAATGTGAAAAGTACACAATTAGAGAAAAAGATTGGACATTGAAGGGAGGAGGAGAGAAGGAGGAGGAAGAGAAGGAGGAGAAGGAAGAGGAGGATGAGGAGGAAGAGGAAGAGACAGAAGAAAAAGAAGAAAGAAGAAAAAGGAAGAAGAAAAAAAGAAGAAGAAAGAAGAACTTAATTCCCCACAAGCCCAGATTAATGCCTGCAGCATGACTGGAGGTGATTTTTTCTAAATCTCAGGACCCTAACAAGGTTATTACTAATATCCAGGATCATTCTTATTCTCTGGTTTAGAAGAGAAGAGCTTGATAAATACCCGTCTCACCAGTTTAAGATGAACATTGTAGATGAGCCAAAGTGGAAGCTACTTCAAGTAACATCCTTAAACATTTAATTCAGCCTCTACAAGTTGACTAAGGCTCACTAGGTAATTGGAAATTCAGTTTGGAGGACAGCCTGAGGCAAATGGAAACCTTCTATGAATTATAGTTGGAACATATCAGTATAGCCCTACTACACCTAAAGGCAAAGCTAGACCAGACTTAGACTAGAGGACAAAGCCAGGTACAAGAATATGAAGCTTTACTCAATGTCAGGGTCAATCTGGAAGCAGATATCCCATCAATGTCAATACATCATAGAAGATAAGGAGGACCTCAATCTTGGGAATTCCTTGCCACAGATGGAGGAGATTATCTTCATGGGATAATCAAGTTTCTGTTAAAGATGTAAAAGAAATACTGATGGAAAAATCATAAATCTAAGAAGATAATTTATTAAGATTAGAATGAAATTCCCAAGGGCACAGCGAATTACAACTATGAGGATCAGATGAGAATCAGAAACATAGAGAATAACATTTTTTTCTGGACTCTTCTCCACAGATATTTGTGTTACTCAAAATGTAAAGATTATCAATTCATCATTAGGATAAAAAAATACTAAAGGTCTATATAACAAGTAAAACAGAAAGATTATGGGCAGCAAAGTGGTAAAAAAGACCAATGACTCTAAGGTTCTTAGGCATTAAGATTATCTTCTGAGTATAGAACCTGAGGCTGAAAGTAGCAAAACAAAAATTAAAAATTCAAGCTAAGATTAAAATAGGGAAAAAAGAAAACACTTTCTGAAGCCAAAGAACCATAGTTCAAACTCTTCTTCTGATGTTACTATCAATATGAACATGGCAAGCCAATTAACTTCTCCATACCTGTTTCTGTGTCTGCAAAATGATGGAGTTGAATCAGATTGTCTCTTTGGAGCCTTGGTATGAAATAATGATCTCTAATTATAATATCACACAAGGGTATTTTATCTTCTTTTACATAAGAGTCACTATGAAAATCTGAATGAAAGCAAAGAAAATCCATTTTTATGTGCATTTTTTATATTCCATTCTAATATGAATTAATGGTCTTTACATATTGAAGGCATAAATATCTTTGGAGAAGAGTCCAGGAAAAGTATATTGGTTCTCCACATTTTTAGTTCCCATCAGATCCACATAGTTGTAGTTTACTTTGCCTTTAGAGGAATTCCATTCCATTCTCAATATCTTCTTACACTTCTTACACTTACACTTAGATTTTTCAGTTAACATTTCTTCCATATTTTCACTTTAAATGGAATTTGACTTTCTCTTGAGGACTGTTCCATTTTTATAATTTTATATTTTAAAAAACATTCTCTCTTCTAAACTTTCAAGTTAATTGGGCCAAATATAATATGTGATATAGGTAGGGTGAACATCATGATACTGAAGAAACTTTTTACTCTTTAGTAATCTACACAATACATTTATACGAATATTTCTTTGTTCTTCTTATGATTACATAGTTGTGTCATTGTCCCAACTTTCTTTTTTGCTCACTTTAACTCTGCAACAATTCACATCATAGCACAAATATTCCATTACATTCATATATTATAATTTTTTTTAGTAATTCCCCAATTGATAGTTAATCCCTTAATTTTTAGTTCTTACTTTGTTCAATGCATTAACTAACTTTGGGTACAGATGTGCTGAGGAATTCTGCCTACATCCCAACAGACAGGTGATAGATTCAAAATATACAAAGACACATATCTTTTTTAGATATGATCAATGTAATAATTTGTTTTCTTTGACCATGAATATTAGTTACAAGGATTTGCTTTTCTCTTTCTTTAATGTAGAAAGGAAGATAGAAGGAAAAGTAAATAAATGCACGTTAATTGAAAAAAATTAAAAATTCATCTGAAGGAACAAAGTTCAAGAATATCACAGGAAGCATTAAAGGGAAGGGGAGGAAGAAAAAGGACTAGCAGTGTCAGATATCAAAATATCAAACAAATCTATAATCATTTAGATAGTTTGATACTGGATAAGAAAAAGAACCTGTATTCAAATCCTGACTCTGCTACTGGTTAACTCTGTTACCTTATATAATTCACTGATCCTCCTCTGAACCTTAAGACATTCTGCATATGATATGTGCATATGATTGCTGCCAGTTCTAATTTCCATGGCAGTGTTATCTTTATCACGTTTTTGTAGCTTAAACTTTTTCTTTGTCATCTAGTTATTAGTAAGTATGTCTTACATTATTTAGAAAGGATGGAGTTCTTGTCCAGTGCCTAATGTTAAAAAAAATAATAATAATAATATGCATTTTTAAGACAGAATATATTCAGTTTTGGAAACTAGAGCTGAACATTAATAAGCTAATATTACTCAGGGGAATAAGTAACTAATGTATCATATCTACTTTTTAAAACTGATCATTCTTTAGTTTTTAGGAACAGAAAGTACTAATGGAAAAGCAAGATAAATAATTTAAAGTGTGAAAATAGCCTCATAGCTTAAGCAAGACATAGGTCATCATATATTTTCTGGCTCTTTAAATGATCTACAAGTGATCTACTCGCCATTGATAGATTAATTTTGCTTAAATATCATGGCACTTCCTTCAGAACCTTCAAGGGTACCTATAAACACTAAATTATTATTTTTATCATCCTTCAAAAATTGTCCTGTAATTTCATTCATTTGAAAAAAAAATATGAGAAAGTTTCCCTATGTTACTTTTTGATTTATTCCTATTGTCATATTTTACAATTTCAATGCATGTTCCTTGCTTGGCTTGTTAACATGAGGAAAACTAAATTTATTTGACCTGAGAAGTTCCCAGTGAAACCAAGGGGGACACAGAGCCAGCCAAAGAGTAGTGATTTACCAGCTGAGTTAAATTATAATCATTTAAAATTCTCTCACATCTGAGCCCTAATCTGTTGAATCCAAAGATGAATGGCACTCTACCTATCCCTCTGTGTTCAGCTAAAAAGTCCCACCTCTTCCATGAAACCATTCATGATCATTCTAGGAGCTCCCATAAACAGCACTTTCTTTCTGTACCACTCACTATGATACTTAATCAAATACTATAGGGTATTGTTATTTTCAACCATTACATGTGTGGGTGTTTTATTTTCCTAGCGAAACAGTAGCTCCTTTGTTTTTCCAACTCCTATGTACTGCCAGTCTTTGTACTAATTAAGCTCACATCTGGGCCAGAAAAGAGAAGTAGGAAAGTTGGCCCATTTGCCATAGTTTGCTCACTCATGACTTAGTCATTCCTCTGCCTATAGGTAGAGACCTGGTCTAAGTCCTTTACTTACATGTTTTCTCCCATTTCTAGAAATTATATTCTCTTCAGCTTATAAAACCCATTCTGATACCTATCTATGCTCTGAACCTGCCACATTCACTTCTACAGCAGTTTCAGCAAAACTGCTATATTATATCTGGCATCAAATGCCATCACAGGTTCTCTCAAGGTTTTGTACTGCTCCTATTTCAGCTGTCAGTCCTTAGGGAGCTTCTAATATGCAACTATTGTTTGAAGTTATTTGGAAGAAGGAGACATAACAATGCATTCTTATCCCACCCAGAATCACTGAGGAATGGGAGCTCTTGGATAGGGCTATATAGATGGCCATTTGACTAGACTAAGAAGTGGCTACTTCATGTTATGACTACGCCGGGATTAGTTGATTTAAAATGCCAACTGCTTTAAATAGTGCTGAACCCACCAAGCAGAGATTTTTATTGTTAGATGTGGCAAAGAACTCGGAAAAGCAAATGTATTATTTTGCCTTTAAAACTCAGGATAACTTGATGAGGAGAGTGCAGAGTTGCCTAAGAAGAGGAGAATAATTTTGAATAATCTGATTAAGGCATGTGACCTGAAAAGATCAGATAAAAATTTACCAAAAAAAAAAAAAAAACAAAAAAAAAACAAACCCAATAACAAAAATAGCACATATGTACAAAAAAATAATAATCAAATTTCCTGAATCTGGTTCCTTGACTGGTTCATTATGGCCTCTCTTTCCCTTGATTGTTCTCTTATGTGGACTCTATGTCTTACCCTCTTCTTTTCCTCCTTTTCACCTCCTCTCCATTTCTTCTTTCCTTTCTCTCTCTGATCCATTTTTCTTTCTGCCTGTCACTCCTCATAAGATATTGCCATCTGCTCATCTCTATCAAAGGCAGATCAGTGGTCATGCCCCTTTGGTCTTTTTCTTTGTTACTCTATTCCATTAATTGTAGATGGCCAAAAGAAGCTGTGAACCAAGCCACAACTCAATCCTACTCTTTTTTTTTGTTGTTAGCCTCCCTTTTCTTTTTCATTTTTCAGTGTGTTTTGCATTTAATAACCCCAAATCACAAAATCTCCTTACTCATTCCTCAATGATAACAACAATAATAGCTTTCATTTATATAGCACTATATAGTTTCAGAATGTTTTACTAATATGAATAGTAATATGAGAATATTATCCTATCAACAAAATAGGGAAATGCAATTAATATTCCCATTTTACAAATGAATAAACTGAGGCTAATAGAAATTAAAGTTAAGTGACTTGCTGAGGATCATCTACCTGGTATGTCTGTGGCCAGATTTGAATATAGACCTTCTTGATTCCTAGTTCAGTTCCCTATCCAAATTCCTATCCCTAGTCATCATTAAAAACACTGCATGTGACCTCATAGAGCTGACAAAGTTACCAGTCTACTATCAAGGATTTTTTTTTTTTAATAAATGTAGCACCCAGTATTGGAGGGAATAGAACTTATAGTCAAAAGCCATGATATGGAGAAACAAAGGAAATGGATATAACACTTAACTATTATTGAGTTATTCAGACTGTGTGAGTCAGATGCAAAGAGAAATTGGGTAACCTATCAAGAAGACTCAAGTCTATTTCTCTTCCATTGAAAGTCTGAATTCCAAAAAAATAGAAGTACATGTATCAACCCTAGGTTTTTTTTTCCTTCTAAGAAAAGATGAGAAGGGTAAACCGGTCTATAGTGTTTTAGTCTCTAAAAAAAACTCAGTGGAAAAGAAAGAGACCTATATTTATTATTTATAGACTATTGTCAAACCTTTGATGTTTTTTGTTTGTTTTCTTCTTGGGTGCTTTTGTGAATCCTTTATGTGCCTACTTTTTTTGGTAGGGTGGAAATCTGCACTTGATTACTTTATTGCTTTTGTTACTGTTATTGCTACTGGGGGATCTTTTACTCATGCCTGAGGAAATCTAGAAAATAAGCTAAATTCAAGGATTTAGCCAAAGTTATCCCTTGGTGAAGACAATATAAGTCAGACTGATTTTGATGACAAAAAATTTTGTCGTTATTGTTGTTGAGCACAAATATATTAGAAACAGTTTATGTGTTTTCCTAGATCTTGGAGCATTAGACCACATAAATTACAAATTTAACATTTAAAAACAGTTGTATCCTCATTTTTCAAATGAGGGAATTCATATTTAGTAATTATGATATTACTTCAAAGTCACATAAATAATAAGTATGAGAACCTAAGTACTGATGTAATTTAATGTTTGTCTATATCTTTAACTTTACTGTTATTGTTATAATTATAATTTCAATAGAAAACATATAATTATTAAATTTAATAATTTATCCAGGACATCCTATGTCCTGGATTTTGAAGTATATGGTTATTGTCTGTTTTCCTTTTTCTGGAGGTAATCTTTGGACTCCTGACTCTTTGTTTTCTAAGTTCTGAAGTTCTGGGACATTTTCTCATTTCTTGCTTTATGGACACTAGTTGCCTCCAGGATCAAATATAAAATTCCTCTGGCTTTTGATTCCCTTTAACTTGTTTCTTTCCTAGCTTTCAAGGCTTCTTCCACCTCAGAACACACACTCTCCATCACACATACACTATACACAGTCTCTGTGATCCGGTGACATTGGCTTCCTTTTTGTTCCCCTCCACCCCATGGCACTCCATCCTCAAACTTCCAACATTTCACTGGTTGTCTCCCATGTCTTAAGCTTTCTCTCTGTTCATCTAAACATGGGACTTCCTTGGTTTTCCTTCATATTTACAAGAAGCCTTTTTATTCCTCCTTAATGCTAATGCTTTTCTCTTGTTGATCACTCCATTTTATTCTTGTTATCCATAGTTATTTCCATCTTGTTTTTTCCTAACAAACTATTAATTCCTTGCAAACAGAAACTGTCTTTTATCTTTCTTTGTATATCTATACTTAGCATAGTGCCTGGCACATGGTAGATGCCCCATAAATGCTAGTTGACTGGCATGACCATAGAATATTCCACTCTGTAATTTGAAGTGCTGAGCTTTCCATATGCAGCAGCTCAAGGATTACAGTGGGCTAAAATGACTGTTTCAGCCAAAGTGAATTTCAGAATTTATTTGAGATTAAGTGAAATGTAGTTTAAAATTCTGCAGCACAAGAATATCTTAGATGCACAAATAGCAGAGAAATTATTTGGATGGCCCATGTGGTAAAGAGGTATAGTCATTGCTGGATCTTGCAAAGTTCAGCTTCTGCTGTTAACCAGAAATGATATTATATATAACCTCTGTGCAGCAAGGGCACCTTTTGGCCCTTTCAATGGAAATGGATAGACATACTAATAATGCCATCAGATTGTCATCTTCAAGAAAAATGGATGATGTTATGATCAATAATGAAGGTCCCAGCCTGGAGTCAGAGCTGATAAGAAGAAATCTCATCAAGTGAGCTGAAATATGGATTATAACTTATTAGGGAGCCCAAGATTCATTTTGTTGGGAACACTGCAGAATCAATCTGAAGGCTAAAGGGAAAGGGTCAGAGAGGCACATTATTTTTGCTAAGATAAGAATTTATAAAGGAATTCTGAGACTCAAATAAAAGACAGCTTTTTTTTTTTAGTGCTTTCAATAAGTTACTAATTAGAGTTTAGTCCATATAATATCATGAAATGTCACTTTTAACTAAGACAGAAAATGTATAGATGTTGCGGAGAGGCTTGACCAAAAAAAAAAAAATCTATTTGGGGTGATAAAAGTTCACTATCTCATAATTCCTTTTCCAAATTCAGCAGGATATGGTTGCTTGTTTCCTATGCTACCCTGAATTATTCAAACATCACTCTACTCTGAAACATTCATGTTTTCACCCCGGAGGGGTCTGAATTCAAAGAACAGGGATAAGTCATGTCCTCATTTGTTTTGTTAAAGAACTCAGCAGCCTTCTGGATGGAAGCAGCAAAATATATATATACATATATATATATATACATATATATATATATATATATATATATATATATAGTTATTTCTTTAAGTTTGCTTTGAAAAAAAGAACAAAAGGAAAGGGATATTTCTAAGTTCTGTGTTCCTCTGTTAGATATTTGTTTTACATCACTAGAGTAAAAAGAAAAATGTCACTATCTAAGGTAACTGGGGGAATATTGTTTGAGTCAACCCAATAAATGTTAGGAACACCATTATTCTTGTTTTCTATATCTCTAGTATCTAACATAGTATCTGGCATGAGGAGCTTTAGAAACACATTAATTTATTGGTTAATTTATTTTGGTTTGCTGTGGACAAGGAATAGTGCAAGGCTCTAAGAATACAAAGAATATAGTAATTTCTCAAAAAGTGTACTTATCACTCAAAGATATATACAGATGATACAAGTTCTATAATTAATGTTCAGAAGGAATGAAAACACTATTAGTGCTCTAGGAGTTTGTGTGTGTCATGGATTTCTTTGGCAGACTGATGAAGCCTGTGGAGTCATCTTCGGAAGCTTTATAAGTACATAAAATAAAATACATATGTTACAAAGAAAATATTATATTGAAATAAAGTGAAAATTTGTCCCCTTTCTCTCATCACATATATCATGTAGAATTTTGTTGTATGCCTTAAAGCAAGATATGATAGACATCTATAGGCTCTTCTCCTACCACCCTTAGCAAAGATAGATTTTATTTACAGTCAGGAGAGAGAGCAGGAGGGTGAGGTCAAAAGCTTGGTCACTCTGCTCTCCTAAGAGAGAGGTCATACCATGTTATAATTACTTCTATTTGCTCCTATAAATAATCTTACTCAAGGTGATATAGTTTTCAAGTTCAAATTAAACTTCTGATTATTGATCATTAGTGGAGAAGGGGGGATCCCAAACATGACTGACTTCCTCCCTACCAAATACCAGTTATTACAATGAACAAACACTTGAATACACAGTAAAGAAATCCATTTATCCAATTCAGTAGCAAAGCAAACATCAGAGAAAGTGTACTTGGGGAAATATATACCAGACAGTACATAATAAAAGAGCTATCCCATTGGGAACAAAGTGTCTCAGTTCAACTAAGAAGGAAAGTCCTAGACCTCACTGAAAGGAGAGGCTTGAAATTTCTAAGCGTGATGAAAACTGCCAACTTCTCTCTTGTCAGCTTCTCCGTCATTTCTCACCTCAAAAATCTGAAGTGGGGTGAGCATCACCTATTTCATCTCTTGAAGTTGGACATCAGAAGTAGCTGAAAAAACAGATCCTGAGGAAGGCCAAAGAGACTGTGTGACTGAACCTTTTCTTTCTTCTTTCTCTGGCAATTGTCATCTCACTCCATCCTTTATGTAGGTGCAGAACTCAAGTCTTCCTTGATCTGAAGATGACTCTCTCTTTTCCATGATGTGCCATCTAAGGAGGACTTGAATAAAATCAAATGATGACTGAAGAAAACAGTGAACTGCAAACTAAACTGAATCCAAACACTCATTTCTGAGTAAACTAAGCAAACTTTTTTCTGATGCCCTACTGACTGAACAGATCCCAAGCACTCCATCTCCACCCTCATTGACCATCTTCTTTATGAAACCTCACCCATCTCGACCTGAAAAAGTCTTTCCTTCTGAAAATCCTATTATTATTAAGAAACGTGTAAAAAAAAATTACACAGGTGGTCTGGGCAGCCACAAAGAGCAACAACAACAGCAACAGTACTTTTATTTTTTAAGTTCAAAGATACCAAGTAAAATACCCTGGACAAGAGTGATCAAGGAAAGCCTCTTGTTAGGAAATGATAGATAAGGTATATTTTAAAGGAATTTAGACAATAGCAGATTGTGGATTTTTGAGTATGAATATGAGAAAATGTTGGAAATCATCTGTCATTCCTTTTTTTTTTTTTAATAGAGGGAAAAGGTGAGGTCAGAAGAGCTCAAGTGATTTATATAAGGTCCCATTGTTACTGATACTCCAAGACAGTGAGGTGGCTTTTCTTGGAATGATTTAGAATTCAGGAAAAAATATCTTGTAGCTTTCTTTGCCTTCCTAATAGGAACATACATATGTAGAAATATAATTCACAGGGTAGAAAAACTATTTCTTTATGTTCTCTGTCTTGATAACTTATCCCTCCTCAGTAATAGTTATGACAAACTTTGTCTCTATGTCATAGATTTCAATTCTAAATTGGAAAACTGTAAATTTTTCTTTTATGTTTAAGGTTATTCCAGACTTTGAGTTTTATGAATCCCCTTTGTCATCTGAGTTTCTGGAATGAATTATAGTTTGCGTTTAAGCAAAGAACACATCTCTAAGACATGACACTGTTTTTTATACTATGTTCCTTCTTTCATTGACTTTGGTGGCAGTTTTCTAGGATTTCTTAGTATAGTGATTAATTTGTTTTGCAGAATACTTTTTGGATCTTTCTCCCTCTCCCTCAATAATGGTTCTTGATCCATCTTGCAAAATTGTGATATTCATTCTGTTCTTGTTGTCTAAGATATTTCTCCCTCCAAGATGTGACTTCTGAATTTATTTGTGCTCCAACATTAAGAATCCAGTGAAATGTAATTTAAGGATTTAAAAATTAAAGCTGGATTAGTTCTGCTTCTACCAGGGGTCCACTGGATGATTTATAAACTTAACATGAGAGTGTCTGGGGAAAGGTTTCCTATCTGAGTCCATTAACCTTAGGAAAAAAAAAAAAAAGACACTTTAGTTTTTCTTTACTGTCATGAGTAAAATGTTCAGGATTTTAATAAAAGTCCTGTGGCAGTAAGGAAAGAAGATATACCTGAAAGGTCAGGGCTCATGATGAAGCTGCCAACACTGCATCTTAAAAAAAAAAAAAAAAAACAGATCTTGAGAACCTTTCATAACTCGCAGTCTGCCACTGTTCATTGTTAAGAAGCTGTACTTTAAAATCCTTTTGGAGAGGCAGGCATTCCTATTTGACAAGATCACAGTCCTTAATCTTTTTAGTGAGGGCAGCCTGTATACATCTTATAGACAACCATTTTGTATGATTCTAGGGGCATCTGAAAATAATGTCCTGCCCCATCACTATTTCAGTTTGTGATCATTCAATTCATTACAACTAAGTGCCCTGGATTTTTCTAGAATCGGAAATAATTTAATATATTTGAGGGATGCTATTGCTTCCCTAAGGTTTCTATTTGGTTCTCTCTCTCTTTTTTTTTTTTTTTTCACTTTTGCCCCATAATCCTTTTTAATCCTCTTGTAGATTCAGTATTTCTGAAATTGTGTGTATGTGTGTGTGCTTATATTACGGGTAGAATATTTCTATAGACATGTGTATGGCAGTAGAATACAAAGGGGAAAAATATTGGAAATGTTGAGTGCTTCTCAGATTTAAAAATGTTCACCAAGGAAAAGAAGGAGATTCTACTATACAGATCTCTGAAGCTGGAATCACTGACAAAGAAGTAATTCATAGGGATTGAGAACAGGAAACAGAACTATATAGCCTCCAAGACTTAAGTGGATTAACATAGGCCAAGATTAAATATAGAAAAATAGAATGTATCTCCTTTAATCAGTCAAGTTAAATCTGAATTTGATTCTAGATGTCAGTCTCATTGAGAAGTTAAACTATAAATTTTAATTTTAATTTAAATCTAGAGTCACAAGTCTGAGGAAGAGTAAAGATAAGGGAAGCAAACAATTAACATATGGAGAGTTTGGGGAATAAAGCCAAGATTATGGAATGAAGCCAGGAAGCTGCTTGAGCTCTCCCAGTATCCATTGAAAATCACTTAAAACCAAGCCTTTGCTCAGAGTCTGAGGGAATGAAGCTATTCTCCAGTTCAAGTTATATTGGAAAAAACTTTGAAAAAGAGCAGTCTCACTGGGATTAAAAGGGTGTCCAGCCCAGCTCAGCCAGACTCTGGGAAAGCCTGTGAAAAGGTTTTAATCATAGCAAATCAGCAACTGAGACCCTTAGTCCTGGCTGAGGAGAGGAGCAGAGCAGTTGGGGCAGCTTCCAGTCCCAGCTCAGAAGGCAAACTCTGGGAAACGAGGCAGAAAAGAACAAGCAAAGCTGCCCCTGCAAACACAAGGAGACCTTGTGCTCAAAGTCAAGGCTCAGAGCTGCACAGAAGCTTGGGACATCATCTCCTTTATCCTAGGAACAGAGCTCAACCATAAAAGTAAAAAAAAACAAACAAAAAAAAAAAAAAAGAGAAAATTCCAAAAGAAAAGAAAAGAAAATGAGCAAGAAACAGAAAAGAACCTTGAACATAAAAAGCTATTATGGTGACAGGGCAAACCAAAACAGAAACTCAGACAAGGACAAAATGTCCACAGAAAAACATCTCAAAGAGTGATATGAATTGGTATCAGGCCCAAAGAGGCTTCTTGGAAATTCTCATAAAAGACTTCAAAAGGCAAATAAAAGAGGTAAAAAACAAACAAAAAAAAAAAAATGAAATGAGAGGTATGCAAGAGAGTCAACATCTTGGGAAAAGGAAGGCAATTCCTTAAAAAATACAGTTGGCCAAATGAAAAAAAAAAAATCCATTGAAGAAAACACCACCACTGAAAGTAGAATTAAGCAAATGGAAAAAGAGATACAAAAGCCAGCTGAAGAAAAAGGATACCTGTAACTCTTGAGAACTGTATCTGATACTAGGGCAGTCAGAAGGGAGCATCATATGGACTGAGGGTGTGGTTGAGAATGGACTCTGATATGATGATATCAAAGAAAAAGACATGAAAGGGTAGAAAAATATCTGTACTGGAAAAAGAGGAAAGCGAAGTATAATGGAACAAATCAAATCCCATAAAGAGGCACAAAAGACCTATTACTATCCAAAGAAAGAAGGGAAAGAGATGAGCATTATCTGAAGCTTGATCTCATTAGCTTGGGCTCTAAAAGGGAATAATTTAATCATCCAATTGGGTATAGAAATTTCTCCAACCCTATAATGAAGTAGTTAAAGAAAGAGGAAAGAAAAGAGATGGGCAGTATGGAAGAGAGGGCAGAAACACTAAGAAAAAATGGTAAGAGAAGAAAAAGTAGAGGGCAGAATAGATTAAAAAGAAAAGACTACTAAAATACCGGGGAGGGGGGCTCATAGGAGATAATGTAGTAGGTAAGGTGGGTAAAAAAAAAAGCACTACTAAGGACAGGGTAGAAAGAGAATACAGAAGTATATAAAGTGGAGAAAATAGGATGGAAGGAAATTCTGAATCATAACAGTAAATGTGAATGGGATAAACTTTCCCATAGGAAAGCAAATAGCAGAGTGAATTAAAAACAATCCTATAATATGTTGTTTATAAGAAATACATTTGACACAGAGAGAAACATACAGAGTAAAAGGCTAGAACTAGATTTTATTATGCTTCAGCTGAAGTAAAAAAAAAAAAAAAAAAAGTAAAAAAGTAGGGGTGGCAATTCTGATCTCAGATAAAGCAACAGTAAAAATAGATCTAATTAAAAGAGATAAGGAAGGAAAGTACATTCTTATAAAGAATACAGTAAACAATGAAGTAGTCATATTAACTGTAAATGCACCGAACGGCAGAGCATACAAATTTCTAGAGAATATATTAAGTTACAGTTACAGGAAGAAGTATACATACAAAATTATATGAATGGGAGATCTCAACCTTCCCCTCTCAGAATTAGAAAAAAAAAATCTAACTATAAAATAAATAAGAAAGTAACTAGGGTGGTTAATAGGACTCTAGAAAAACTATCTGGAGAAGATTGAATAGAGATAGAAAGCATACATATTTTTCTTGACAGCACATGGCACCTACACAAAAATTGATCATGTATTAGGGCATAAAAATCTCCCAATCAAATGCAGAAAGGTAGAAATAGTAAATGCTTTCTTTTCAGATCACAATGAAATAAAAACTTATATTAAATAAAGGGACAGGGAAAGATAGACTAAAAACCAATGGGAAGTTAAATAATTTTATTCTGAAAATGAGTGGGACAAACAACAAATCACAGAAACAATACATAATTTCATCCAAGACAATGACAATAATGAGACAACATATCAAAACCTATGGGATGCAGCCAAAGCAGGGCTTAGGAAAATTGTATATCTCTAAATAGCTACCTGAATAAAATAGAGAAAGAAGAGATCAATGAATTGGAATGCAACTAAAAAAGCTAGAAAAGAAACAAATTAAAAACCCCCAATTAAATATAAAATTTGAAATTCTGAAACTCAAAGGAGAGAGTTGAATATAATTAAGTTGAAACTCAGAAAACTATTAAACTAATAAGATTAATGTTGATTTTATGAAAAAAACAACAAAAATAAATAAAATTTTGATTAATTTAATTAGAAAAAGGAAAGGAAAAAACCTAATCACAAGCATCAAAAAAGAAAAAAGGTGAACTTACTACCAAGGACAAAGAAATTAAAGCAATAATTAGGAGCTATTTTGCCCAACTCTATGGCAGCAAATCTGACATTTTAACCAAAATGGATGAATATTTACAAAATATAAATTTCCCAGATTAACAGAAGAGAAAATGTATTACTTAAACAGGCCCATTATAGAAAAAAAAATCTGAACAAGCCATTAATAAAAATCTTCAGGATCAGAATAATTCACAAATGAATTCTACCATACATTTAAAGAACAATTAGCTAATTAATGATTAAGTTTCTTGGAGCCAAAATTGTTGAAATCAAGCTTCATTTAATACTCACCCCCATCCCTTCTTTCTCTGGATTATAATAGATCCATTGTACCTCTTCATGTGATCTGATTTGAAATGACTTTCTCCATAAGTAGCAGAAAAAGGAAAATGAACCTAGGTCCACAGCATACTCTAAATCCAGTATTGCTTTGATTGTTTTTTGCTTCCTCCACAGGAGGAAGGTCAGATGTCCATACTTACTTTCTGGGCATTTATCACAAATAACATAAGGTCAGTCAACAGTATCTAGTCAACAGTGAGAATAGGAAGGTATAAAACATTGAATGAATTTATAGGACCACAGAATTTCAAGCTTGAAGGGAGTTAGATGATTCAATTGAGTCAACAAACTTTTAATGTGCACTTACTATATACCAAGCTCTGTGGCAGTGTCAATGGTGCAAAGAAAGACAAAAATATGGATCCTGCTTTCAGGGAGGAGTTTAATTTCTAGAAAACAATCTGTTAATTGGGATATTTATATTCCTCTCTCTACTTTTCCACCCTTGACCACTGGCAAAAGCAATAGCACTATAACTTGCCTAATAGGTAATGATTTCAGAACTAGATAGTTTGAGTGGGGAGAAGAGATCTAGGGAACCTATTGGCACCACACACACACACACACACACACACACACACACACACACACACATACACAAAAGAAGCTGTTTATAATGGGATAGAATAAGGACACCATTAAAAAAGAAAGAAAGAAAGAAAAAGTAAAACAAAACAAAATATAACAGCAATGTCCTGCTATGCTCTGATTTGGTCATAAAAATGTGAATTTACTTAGTCATTTATTTTTCCTATCTACGTACCATTCTACTGATGTACTTCATAATTATACCTACTTTTACCATTGATGTTTGTGGGAAAACCCAACACAGATTCACAGGGAAAAAGTTTTGTTACTTATATTCATGCTATGTCATTTCAGTAAATAACTTTTCTTTAAAATGAGTGATCTAATTGGTTGATATCAAAGGTGAATGTATTAGCTGGGGCACATGAGTTTTATAGACCAGTAGATTATCTTAAATGTGGGGTAATTATCTCTGCTGAGAACACATCCTCTAAGCATGAATTGGGAGGTTTGCACCAAAGAAGAAACCATACTTAACATGCCCTGTTTGTTTCACTCCTTGACAAAAAAGTAGAAACAACAACAAACCACTTTTTGTATCAGCTGACACACATTCTCTTTCACCTTCTCACAGATGACTTCCCACAGTATTACTTCTAAGGGAAAAGAATGATTTCCTCTTATAAATATATTCTGATTCTCAAAATTTCTTCCACACATTCAGGCACTAGTATCTCAGGAACCTTTGTATCTCTTAAAAGAACCTACAAAATATCAGCATATTTGTGAATGAACCACAGCACTTAATTGGCAGTCATGGGGCAGTTATGTTCCCTTATTACCTATATACTTCTCTTTTCTCTTTATTAACACTTTCATTTCACACAAATCATGTAGATTCAGTTTAAATTTATTTAAACTAGTTTAACATTTATAACCACTGCTGGGCCCCAGGAACTGGAATACTTTACCCTTTGTTCCTCCACTAAGGAGCCCATCTGATTTGAACTCAGGTAGATACAGAGGACTAGATTCAATGCTAAGTAAGTTAAACCACTTTAGGGAAGGGTTAAACTCATTTTCTTACATTATTTGACTCATTGCAATTCCACTGTGGTGCTCTAAGGGAAAAAATGTATTTAAACCTTAATTTTGTTACATGTCCAGGATCTCCTTAAGTAGATGTGTGGGAGAAAGTTACTCGATGTAGAATGTAAACCAAGTATGTATGCAACAGGCATTTAATTCCTCCAGATAAAAGAAATAATGAACATAAAAAATGCTGAGAAGTACATATTAACAAGCCAAAAAACAAAACAAAACAAAACAAAAAAAAAAACCTAAACAGCAATATTAACTACCTTTATAGTCTCTTGGGAGACTGAAAATTAATCATAAAAATAAGTAATTTATGGGACTACATACAGAGTTGGTATTTTACATTTCACCATACTCTGTACAGCCTATTTGAGGGAAGATATAGTCTAACAAAACTTGCCAACAACTGGATTCACCTTCTAGTCAATGATCATTCCCCCCACCCCCCAAAACAGAACCTTGTCCCTTTTTTTGATAGCCATTTCCAGCAAAAGGACATAGATGTCTAATCTCTTGAGCTCACAAGATTAACTCTGATCCTAGTTGTATACATGTCCATCCCAGGATCACTGTTTAGAAAGAAATACCAGCTTGAGCAGGACCAAATTCCCCTAGCTGAATTCATCTTCCTTCAGGATGAAAATAAGGAAACCTCTACTGCTCATCTTTAATGAAATAGACTAGATAATCCTGGTGGTGCAGTAGAAGGACTGCTGGGTTTGGAGTCAGGAAAAATTAGACAAATTATTTATTCCTGTATGGCTCAGTTTCCTCCTCTATAAAATAAGATGGAAAAGAAAATGGCAAATTGCTCCAGGATCTTGACCAAGAAAGCACTAAATGGGCTCATAAAGCCTCAGAGTCAAACATGACTGAAATGATTGAGCAATTTCTTTTATATTCTGTAGCTGGGAAGAAGTAAGGATTCAGTACCCAATATAGGAATTGCTATGTCATTTCAAAGGTGTGCCTATTTTCAGTACTTTTAATGGTGGTAAGGCAACATTATACATGTCTCCTGTTGCATAGGTTTTTTTTTTTGTTTGTTTGTTTTTTTAATCTTTGTTCTTTCTTCCTTCCTCCCTCCCTCCTTCCCCCTCTTCCTTTCTTCTATTCTTGCTTCTTTCCTCCCTCCCTTCCTTCCATTCTTCCTTCCTTCCTTCTTTCTTTTCTTTCTTTTCTTTTTTAAATTAAGCTTGACATTAGAGGAGATACAAAAAATGAAGCAGCACAATACAATGGAAAGAAGGATGATTCTAGAGCTAGAGAATTTAGATGTGACCCCTACCTCTAATACTTTCTGTTTGTGAGATATTATGTAAGTCTTTCTCCTTATAGGATATAGACCTTATTTTTCTCATCTGTAAAATGGGAAGGGGGGAATGCTGATGGCCTAAACAGGCTCTGAGTTCCCTTTCAACTCCATATCTTTGATCTATAATTCAAAGAAAAAGAAGCTTATAGTTTCATTAAGAAGATAAGATTTACAAATTTGAATCATTTCAATAGTAGATAAGATCATATATGATTCAGTATTAATTGCTACAGGAATTCAGAAAAAGGTAGATATTAATTCTAACTAAATTAGAGCAATTAGGTGTTAAAGCAATAGATAGATAGAGTGCTATACTTAAAATTAGAAAGATTCCTCTTTCTGAGTTCAAATCTGGCCTTAGTCACTCACTAGCTGTGTGGCCCCTGGCAAGTCATTTAACTTTGCCTGCCTCAGTTTCCCTGTCTGTAAAATAAGATGGAGAAGAATATGACAAACCATTCCAGTATCTCTGCCAAGAAAATTTCAAATGTAATCATAAAGAGTTGGGCGCTGAATACTGAATAACAACAATAGATTAGTTAGGAAACTCTTCCTGGAACAGGAAAAGGTTCTGTTTCCCCAAACAGTGTAGGATGGGATAATGCAGACTTGAAAAAGTTTTGAATTCTTGAAGGTCCAGAAACTAGACTATGGGACTGAGTCATCAAAATCCATTTGTCATCCCAGGGAATACAGTCACTCTGAAGAGGAGAAGAGGCAAGTGGCATAGCTATAAACCAGGAGGAAATAATCAGCAACAAGTCAGCAGGGAGGACCTTGAATCAATAGTTGGACACTAAGTGAATGTCAACAATAGTCAAACAGATCAAGGGAAGAGATTTCAGACTTAAGCATAAAACTGCTCACAATTAATTGTATCTTACTCAAGGTCTTATGGGTTTGCAAATCCATTACCATAAACCATAAACATTAGGTTTGCAGACAAATCCTCTCTACCTTGTTTTTTCACTTAAATCACAGCTACTTATAAACCCACCCCACACCCAAGTAAATGGTCAAGAATTATGGTGGATGGCAGGATGCTAAAATGGGTTCTGAAGATTAGGTCAAATATATCTAAGAAGTGAAATGTAGGCTGATTATTCCAGGCAAGAGATAGAGAGAAATAGACAGAGCCAGAGAGACAGGGAGATAGACAGATAAATAATGACAGAGAGCCAGAGACAGGGAGAGGAGACAGACAAACATAGTGAGACAGAGGAGAAGAGAGAGAGGAGACGAGACGAGAGAGAGACGAGAAGGAGAGAGAGAGAGAGAGAGAGAGAGAGAGAGAGAGAGAGAGAGGAGAACAAGAAGAGAGAAAGAAGGAAAAGAAAGGAAAAGGAAAGGAAAGGAAGAGAAAAGAAGGAAGGAAGAAAGAAAGAAAAAGAAAGGAAGGAAGGGAGGGAGGGAGGAATGACAATGAGGACAGAGGACATTAAAGAGAATGAGCTAGCTAGAGTAGAAGGTTAACAACAATGAGAAATAGGCTATGTAGACTGCTTGGGAAGAATGGGAGGGAGAAAATGTTAAGGAGGTCCTTAAGTGTTTAAAAGAAGAAATTGATGTCATACACAATGGAAAGTTTCTAAAGATTTCCTATCAATGAAGGGACCAAGATGAAAATGTTTTAGAAGAGTGAATCTTATAACAATCAAGGTGTGTGAAAAACGAAAGTCTAGGTGAATGTTGTGATATTATTGAATGGGAAAACAAAAAACAAAACAGATATGAGAGACTTTTGAAAGAAGACTAAATAGCAGTTAATGATTGAATGGAATCACTGAAAGGGTACAGAAGACACTCTAAATGATGTTTTAGATGGAGTTTTTGGTCAGATATAAGTTGGACTAGCTGGCCTTTGAGATCCCTTGAAATCCTGGTGTTGTCTGTCTTTGTTTAAGAGATTATACAAAGATGATTCCCAGGTTTTGAGCCTTTTTGATTAAGAAGAAACTGTCACTGATGAAAAACAGGAAATTCAAAAAGGAAAGGCAAAATGTTCTTGATTTCATACTGTTATTTGAGTGTGAGAGAAAAAGTCAAGTTTGGATATCATTTTTCTATAATGTTTCATTCAAGTTTTATATTACAAAGACCAAGATTTAAGAAGGGATTTTAGTGATTCTCTAATGTAGTCTTTTGATGTATGTCCTTTATTACTCTGGAATGAGTTCTAGATTTGGAATCAACAAAGACTCTGGGTTCTTATGGTACATAGTAGTTCTATGTCCTCAGGCAAATCATTTATCCTATATTTCCTTCATTTTTTTAATATGTAAAATAAGATGGTTAGTCTAGATATTCTATAAGGTTTCCTTCATCAACAAAGCTACGGTTTTGTGGCCTATATCTATGAACTCTTTTTTTGAGTGGACATGAATTGGAAAATGGTTAATGCTTTATGGTTTATTTAAAAATAAAAAAGAGAACAGGAGTTTTTCTCTGTTCTTGTTTTCATCTCCTCCTCCTTTACTGAACCTACTCCATTGTTCATGACCTTGTACCAGTGCCACACCTCAAAAAGGAAAGAGAGAGAAAAGCCCAGAAAAGAGAAGAGATTTTTAAAAATGGAACAGTAATGGGATTTCACATAGGTTTATACATGCTCTGAAAATGTGACTGTTGTAAAATGAAGGATATTCCTTAAAATAACCATAATGTGATTTTTACCTGACCTCATTCAATTTTGAGTTCTAGTTATATTTTAGAGTTTTTTGAAACACTTCCTTACCATATTCCTCAAGGATTTTCAGTATTTAATTCCATTCCTAAGAAAGTTTAGGGGGGAAAGACAAATATTGCCTTCTCTCCCTTTAAAATGTTGCAAAGTGACCTAGTTTCTGTGTCACTTATAGACAATAAGGCAGTGGACTAGAGGTCTGAAATAAACTGAGCGAATATGCTGGGAAAAAAAAGAAAAAAAAAAACTAGGTCTTTTTTCAGATTTTCTGTTTCTGAAATTTTTGATTAATGCACATGACTATCTGCAATGAACATTGATGATCATTTTTAAAAGCTATTTTTTTGAATGAAGAATCACTCTATTTTAATTGGCAAGAATTCAGATGTTTAGTTCAAAATGACTTGCAACACAAGAACCTCCCTGGGTTTCCTCCTTTGGGGAACAGACATATAAAAGAATATATCACAAAAAATGCTTAAAGATCTTGTTTTGATGTTTGGCTTCTCCATTGGCTGGCACCCAGGTGGTCTCACTGGCTTATGCACAGAACAATTATTTATTCTTAGGATATATGAAAAAACCATTGATTTCGTTTCAAGCTTCTGAGTTCATGCACATAAAATAAAACACTATTAACCCCTGAACAGTATCTGGCAGACAAACAAAGGAGATGAGAAAAATTAGTGAGATAGATTCCATGCTCATATTTCTTGTCTCACAGAAAGTGACTAGCTCATTCTGTGGGAAATAGCTCCCCAAAAATGTCCCCAGTGAAGCTTTTCTCATTTTTCTTTTCCTATCTTTCCTCATCCTGGCATTTTTATATTCAAATGAGACTGATGTTTTTTAAGGGTAAAATCTTAAGATTTTCAAAGTTTAAAGTATAGAAATCAAATATATCATTTGTATTAAAATTATTTTGGGGGAGGGAGGAAAAATGAAGGTAATGTCTATTAAGGTACAGGTTATATTAGATGTCTCCTTGATGTCCTTCTATGTCTTCTTCCCTAGAGTCTCATCCACATTACACTCTCTATTCACAGATGTCCCTCAACATCCTTATCCTATGCCATCCTTTTTTCTCCAATCATTTACTGATCTCATTGGTTCCTATCGTTTTAGTTTACCATTTTTTGTACATCTACTTATCCTGCCTTAACCTTTTTGTTTTTCCTCTGATAACACTTCTCATTTTGCTTTTTGGACATCTAAGACTGGATGAATAGTGATACAGACTTCCTTGCTGTTCTTTGGATAAAATATAACATCTGTTAGCTCTGGGTATTTTTCTTTGGTTATCTTCCAAATCTTAGAATGTTGTCCCTCATTCTGCCTCCTTGACTCTTGTATTTTCTTCTAGTCTGATAAAATCCCATCATTTCTAGGAAGTCTTGCCTAGTCCCTCTTGATTCTAAGAAGTGCTTCCCATCATTTACTTTAGTCCCTATTTTCCTGAGAATAGCTGTTTTGTATTAATTTGTTTGCTTATTATCTTCCTTTTTTTTTTTTTTTTTAAGAATGCAAGCTTTTTTTTTTTTTAAGAATGTAAGCTCCTTGAGGACAAGGTCTGTTTTTTTTTTTTCTTTTCTTTTCTTTTCTTTTTTATTTTTTGTTTTTGTTTTGCTTTGTTGTTTGGTCTCTTTGAATCCCCAGTGCTTAACATGATGCCTCATATATAGTAGATGCTTAACATGTTTATCAATTGATTATGAGATTCTCATGTATGTAGAACAATTTCTGTTTGTTGAAATGGTTTACTGAAATGGTGAATAAAATAGAAGAAATTACATAATTCTGTATGACAATTTTTCTCAGTGCTTGAGTAATATTAAATATATATGTATTCCCCCACAAAATACACATTACAACTTGTGAATGCTTGCATGTTTACATGCAATCTACCCTAGAATGTCCACCAGATATGTTAGGGTTGTCCTCAATTTGTCTTGGCTTCATGTGAATATCAGTGGAGTCCTTGGATTGTCCATTACTAAATATCATTCTTTTGCCTTGATCAGCCAGCCCATTCTTTTGGTCAGTTGTAATTTTTGATGAGAATATTTTTATTGTCCATTTGTAATTATCTCTGCTGCAATCCGCTCATATACACACTGTTTTTCCTCATTGTTCTGTGGATGATTCTCAACATCAATTATTTTGAGACTTTGGTGTTGCATAAGTCATAACCTTTGATTCAAGAATAAGATAGGCAGGAAGACATAATTCTAAATGCTGATTTAGACACTGTGCAATCCTAGATAAGGCATCCTTTCTCTCCACTTCAGAAAACAAAAGTACTTAACTCAAAGAGTTGCCTTGAGGATTACATGATCTTTACAAAGTTTGATGAACTAAATTTAGTTATTATAAATGTTATTATTTTTTATTATTATAGCTTTTTATTGACAAAACATATGCATAGGTAAATTTTCAACATTGACCCTTGCAAACACTTCTGTTCCAACTTTTCCCCTTCTTCCCTCCACCCCCTTCCCTAGATGCTGAGCAGTCCCATATATGTTATACATATTAAAGTATATGTTAAATACAATAAATGCAATATATGCATACATATTTATACCGTTTTCTTGTTGCACAAGAAAAATTGGATTTAGAAAGAAGGTAAAAATAACCTGGGAAGAAAAATAAAAAGGCAAGCAAAGAACAACAAAAAAAAGAGTGCAAATGCTATGTTGTGGTCCACACTCTTTTCCCAGTGTTCTTTCTCTGGGTGTCACTGGTTCTGTTAATCACTGATCAATTGGTACTGATTTGGATCCTCTCATTGCTGAAAATAATTACTTCCATCAGAATACATCCTCATACAGTATCATTGTTGAAGTGTATAATGATCTCCTAGTTCTGTTCATTTCACTCAGCATCAGTTCATGTAAGTCTTTCAAAACGTCTTTGTATTTATCCTGCTGATAATTTCTTACAGAACGATAATATTCCATAACATTCATATACCATAATTTACTCAACAATTATCCAATTGATGGGCATCCATTTAATTTTCAGTTTCTAGCCACTACAAAAAGGGCTGCCACAAACATTTTTGTACATACGGGTCTCTTTCCTTTCTTTAAGATCTCTTTGGGATATAAGACCAGTAGTAATACTGCTGGATCAAAGGGTATGTTGTTTGATAATTTTTTGAGTATAGTTCTAAAATGCTCTCCAGAATGGTTGGATCCGTTCACAACTCCATCAACAATGTATCAATGTCACAGTTTTTCCACATCCCCTCCAACATTCATCATTATGTGTTCTTGTCATCTTAGCCAATCTGAGAAGTTATAGTAGTATCTCAGAGTTGTCATAATTTGCATTTCTCTGATCAATAGAGATTTGGAACACCTTTTCATATGAATAGAAATAGTTTTGATTTCATAATCTGAAAATTGCATATCCTTTGACCATTTATTAATTGGAAAATGGCTTGATTTCTTATGAATTAAAGTCATTTCTCTATATATTTTGGAAATGAGACCTTTATCAGAACCTTTAACTGTAAAAATGTTTTCCCAGTTTATTGCTTCCATTCTAATCTTGTCTGCATTAGTTTTGTTGTACAAAAGCTTTTTAACTTGATATAATCAAAATTTTCTATTTTGTGAACAATAATGACCTCTAGTTTTTCTTTTGTCACAAATTCCTTCCTCCTCTACAGATCTGAGAGGTAAACTGTCCTATGGTCTGCTAATTTATTTATAATCTCATTCTTTATGCCTAAATCATGAACCCATTTTGATCTTATCTTGGTGTAGGATGTTAAGTGTAGGTCCATGCCTAGTTTCTGCCATACTAATTTCCAATTGCCCTAGCAGTTTTTATCAAATAGTGAATTTTTTATTCCAAAAGTTGAAGTCTATGGATTTGTCAAACACTAGATTGTTATAGCTATTGACTATTTTGTCCTCTGAACCTAACCTATTCTACAGATCAATTAGTCTATTTCTCAGCCAATACCAAATAGTTTTGGTGACCATTGCTTTATAATATAATTTTAGATCAAGTACAGTTAGGCCACCTTCATTTGATTTTTTTTTTCATTAGCTCCCCTTGAAATTCTTGACCTTTTGTTCTTCCAGATGAATTTTGTTGTTATTTTTTCTAGGTCATTAAAATAGTTTGTTATTTGGGAGTCTGATTGGTATAGCACTAAATATATAGTTTAGCTTAGGTAGTATTGTCATCTTTATTCTATTTGTTCGACCTATTCAAAAGCACTTGATATTTTTTCAATTGCTTAGATCTGACTTTATTTGTGTGGAAAGTGTTTTGTAGTTTTGCTCATATAGTTCTTGGCTTTGGCAGATAGATTCCCAAATATTTTATACTATCAACAGTTACTTTAAATGAAATTTTTCTTTGTATCTCTTGCTGTTGGATTTTGTTAGTGATATATAAAAATGCTGAGGATTTATGTGGATTTATTTTGTAATAAATGTTATAGTTAATAATAAGATAAGTTGATGTTAAGCTGCTATACAACTCTTACCTGTGGTAGCAAGAGGTTGTAACATGTGCAGTGGCCACTCACCAGTAAAATATCATACCAACAGATAAGCTAAACCAAATTGAGGGTTACCAATAGACTCCCAACCCATCAATGAGTTAGATGGATTTCTAACTTACACATCTGAGGACTTCCCCCAGTAGAATGGAGAGATGAGAACCATTTATTGCAATAAACATAAAGGCAGCTGAAACAGGTGCCATGGAGTGCTTAGAACTTGGTCAGTTGTCAAATATATAAAAGTCATCCACTGCATCTTGAGCCATCCCAATTTTTCCTGACTTTTGTCTTGCCACTGGACTTCAACAATGCTAGACAAGGCAGTGAGACTGATGGTTTTATGTAATTCTGTCTCACTGAAATCAATTTATGCACGTCAAGACTTTTTTGATCCTCTTCAAAAATGAAAAATAATTTTCTAATATTTCAAAAGCAATATATATCTTTTATCAGTTCAAATGTGGGCTTAGTTCCTTAACTAATTGGAATTTTTCCTGAAGATGTATGTATTGTCCAATGTATAAAATATCTACCCAATAATATATCAGTCTGAAGAACAGTGATTTTCATCCACTTTTTTTTCCTAGGGGATATCAATAAATTAGTTGATGAATATTTATTAAGTGCCTACTATTTGCCAGGCACTATGCTAAGAACTTTACAAATATTGATTTATTTGAATCTTTTAACAACCCTGGGAGGTAAATGCTATTGTTATCCTCATTTTATACTTTAGGAAACTGAGACAAACATGTAAGTCTCTCTTGGATAAAACTCAAGTCTTCCTCATTCCAAGCTCAATGAGCTATCTATTATGCCATACAGCTGCCTGCTATTTATGGCAAATATGTGTGCCTCCTATTTACATCAAACCTTTTAGAGTGATAATAGATCTCATTTAGTCATTTCTACTATATTCTTGCCTTGAGGTAATCAGCACAATTTCATCAACAAACAGAATTATCTAGACAACCTTGCTTATAGGAAATTCTTTTTGACTTTGAACTATCCTGGATAATGCTCTTACTATTGACTAAAAATACTTGATAAATTTCTATGTATTAATGATCAAAAATTGAAAATGTCTATTTTATATTTTTCCAGCAATTTTAAAAAGTAATCTTGAGATAAGCATGTGAAAAATCTCATTTGCAAGGTATCTTATTTGCAAAATTTTGTTTTAATGAAGCAAATACTTTTTAAAAAAATAATCAACAAAAAATAAACACTGAGATATTGCTTTCTCCAGCTTTAAGTCAATTGTTTGATAGAAAAAAATGTGGTCTCTTGTGAAACATTGCTTGCTAAATCTTTTCTATTCCTTTCTAATGCCATAAATAATATGACTAATAACAGATATTAAATGAATAGAACAGATACCTTTAGTATGTGCAATCTGACATAAATTTATGTACATGGGGATCATTAATCATTAATATTTTCTTAATCATTTGTTTTGAGGAATAAAGTTGTGAGATTTTTAAACCACATCTTGTTAATAAGTCATTTCACACTGAGGAAAAAGGACAAATATATAAACTTTTATCTGAGTTAGAAGATACCTCAGACATTACCTAGTAGAATTCTTTGCTAAACAAAAATTGCTGGTACCTAATCCTCTAGTCCATGCTTGAAGGCTTCCAGCAGTGGATAACTATATCTTTCTAATTTTGCATACATCTCTTTATTAGGAAGGCTTCTTTTATTTGGATCCTGAGTGGATTTTTTGAAGCCAGTTGACTGATTATTAAGTTTTGTGGGGTTTTTTTAAGGAAACTAAAGAGAAGAATGTAGCTACACCAAAAATATGTGGTATTATAGATGTTAAAAAGCATATACAAGTGAAAGCAAAGGCAGTCAGTTGAGAACAGGTAACCAAGAATGAAGCATTCCTTTCTGATATACAATAATAATATTTTCCAGGGTTTTGAATAAATGATCAATTATGTTAATCCTATTTACTTTCTATTAAAGAGTAAGTATTGGGAAGGAAATTATGTTAATATTTTCCCCACTGTGAGCATTGGAAGATAAATATGAAATGCACACAAAAGAATTGTTTTATATCTGATGTGCCATAATATAATGTCATGAGAAGATGAAATGTTTCTATTTCTAGGAAACCCCAGGACAGTGATACAATGAGGTTCTTTGCAAAAAATATCTCAGCAGATTTTTTGTTTTGTTTTACTTTTTTGCTTATTGATTAAGTTTTTGCTAGTCCCTAATATAATATACAGAACACCGAGACATCTATTGGACAGTGTTTTTGTTTTCTTTTTTGCTGAATAGTTTATAGGGAACGTGGAATAGATAGGTGTTCTGATTTCTTGTTGAATTTACCATAGCAGTGGTATTGTTAAAAGTTCTAACAGCAGAAGAGTCTTTTATTTGAATTCCAGATACTTCATCATGCTTTTCATTGAGATATTTTCATTTGAAATGATTCTAAAAGCTGAACAGAACTCAAATAGGAGCCTGTGTGTGTGTGTGTGTGTGTGTGTGTGTGTGTGTGTGTGTATAATTTTAGGGAAGTATAGCTGATAGTAGCTATCAAATGGTGATAGTATTATAGCTACATGAAATATCATTTGGGTTCAAGAAGTTTTGCTTTATTTCTGCAGGCAAATGTGTATGTGTTTACCTGTTAAAGAGATGGAACTAACTGAGGTACAAAAGATTTGAATGCCTATTTTTGCACTCTTATAAAAGTTAATTGATCTGATGGGAAAATCTATATTGTAGATTACAGTAGATTTCAAATGGCCTCTGGTATTCTCATGGCTCTTTGAGCTTATGATGATTACAAATGGCATCCATTGGTGAGTCGCATTGCTGTTAAATAATAGGGGCTTCCCTCAGTATTTTCTCTCCTTGCAAATCCTTCATTATATAGCAAAGATAAGTCTTGTAGTCTTACAAATGCAGAAGACAATGAAATTAATTATTAAGTGGCTCTTAATAAAATTGAAGCACACTCATTTATAGAAAGGAATCTTGAGTGGTCTTTAGAACTCAACAACTAGCTTCAAAATCGAAGGTACAGCTCTGACTGGCTTAATTTCCTCCCAGAAGTCCCAGAGATTTCTGGTTATTATAGATTTTTAGTGGTGAGATGGATCTATACACTTTTTAAAAAAAATCTTGTGATGTTTTTACTCCAGTGTAAGGAGAGATGTTTGTTCTTCCTCTTATCCCACTCTCTTCAAAGACAGCTGTATTTTGTTTTTACCCTTATTGGGGCAGCTAAAAGACATAATGCATAGGGTTTGTCATTTACAAGAACATACTCCAAAATCTGAAATAGTGTTAGAGATGAATATATTTGGCCATATGAAAAAGAAGAAATTCTCTCAGAAAGGGTATTGTTCCCTCTCTTCCGGGCTCTGGAAAGTTTACGTTATATAGAATTTAGACAAGGATAACTAAAACCAAACCACTTATATTATAATTAAACAGTTTTGCAAAGACAGCTGCTTAAAAGCAAGGTCAAATAAGATGAATTTCAATAAAAAAAATAAATAAATGAACATTCACAAAAGTTTGGACAAAGCCAAAACACAAAAGGAACCAAAGCTTGAGTAGACCCAAAACAGGATCTGAGTGAGGATACAGGACCTGGGGAGAACCATAATTTCTTCTATTTGGCATTCCTGGAGTTTTAGTGAAGTGAAGGCAATATTCTGGGTTCAAACATTCTCTAGTCACATAACATTTAATTTAAACAATATATAGTTGATAAGTTTTCTGAACAAAATAAAAATTTTTCCATGAGTATCAGGCCTGGAGTCAGGGCTAATTTCAAATTCTGCCTGAAATTCTGAACAATTAATTTAATCTCTGTTTGCCTCAGTTTCTTCATCTATAAAATGAGGATAATTATAATCTAGTTTGCATAGCTGTTGTGAGAATCAAATAAGATAATAATTATAAAGTGCTTAGCACAGTGCTTGGCACATAGTAAACATTATATAGATGTTACCTATTATTATTATTAATATTGGGAGATGTCCTATTACTAATAATCTTGGAAATGTCTCTATCATTTTCTAACAAACCATTATTTCATAAAAGCAAGACTGGATCATCAAATATTAATACTAGAAACTGAATAATTCAGACATTGTTTCCATTTAATATTATTGAAAACCTTTGTTTATGCATCTTAAATGTACTTGCAAAGTATTTTAGTTCTTAACCCTGGTAAGATTTATAATTAATTTTCTAATAATATTATATAAAATTGCATTAAAATTTATTAAGCTCCAAGAAAATGCAAGGCCTAGTTCTAGGTAGTGGGGATTCCTTCACTGTACTTACAGTCTAATCAGGAATATAATGAAGTGGGGATTCCTTCACTGTACTTACAGTCTAATCAGGAATATAATGACTTATTTTTACCATAAAAGCTTATGACTTGTAAAAGACATTGCATGATTTTTCTGTTTGGATCCTTAAAACATCTAGGTTAAGTTGGCATTATAGGTATTATTGGATAATATCTAAGACTCAACAAAACTGAATAACTTGTCCATTGCCACATAGTCAGCAAATATTGAATTCAAGCCTATTTTTTTTCCCTGACTACTTGGCCAACTCTCTTTCCACTTGTATCTTTCAGTCTCTTATGATTTATACAATAGTAATTACAACACTTCTTTGACACAGCATGTGGGAATGCTCTCCAATAAAGACTGAATCCTTCCACACTTTACTAATCGTTCCTGTGAACAAATTACAAAAAAACAAAACAAAACAAAACAAACAAACAAAACTTGAGTTTCATCTTTTGGTGATGAAACTCTCTAAAGTCTAAACTTAGACAAATACAGCTTACCTGAAAGGTCATGACCTGCCAGACCTCTTGTTTCCCTAGTAAAGCTTTCAAAAACTCATGGTCCACTTCCTAAAACAAAGATATAAAAGACAACTTTTAAATAAGTATCTGACTGAACCAGTTAAGATCTGGGGGTTTTCAAAAGAAAGAAGTCCTTTCTTTGCCATAATCCTATTTCACAAAGATTTTTTATGAGGATCACTCTTGGATCACTTCTCCACAGATGTCTATCCAAAGTATCAAAATTGTTATAAATACTATTTTGTAGGCACCAAATGATTTCCCACCTTTTCAATTTGGTTCTAACAAATATTCAGAAAAAGAACTCCCCCCCCAAAAATTTTATTTTCCCATCTAGCTCTCTTTCAGTCTGTGCTTGATAAGAAAGGTGTATTCAAATAGCCAAAGACAGCCTAACAGTAGAGCTATCCATACCAGTAATATGATTTAGGATATGAAAACTTAATTGTGAAAGGGAACAAAAAAGGAAAATAAAAGTGAAGAAAGAAGGCAAGATTTACATTTTTAAAAAAAAATCTATACTTATATAAGCAGTCTTTAAAATAAAGTATAGTCCTCTCACTTTCAAAAATATGTCCTAGCTTTCTAAAGAATTCCTCTTTTTATGTAGCAAAGGTAAATGGGGGTAGAATAAAGGGAAATGAGGACATTTAGAGAAGGAAAAACTATCCTTAGATAAATTTGTGAACTATTTGATGTGATGGCTCATTTCAGAAATCTTTCTGTCAGTGACAACTTTTTGTGACCTTGGATAAGTCATAGTCCTCTGAACCTCAGTTTCGTTATCTGTAAAATGAGAAGGTAGAAATAATCAACACGTTTAGTTAAATATTTTCTATACTCTTGAAATCATGCATTTTTATTCTGTGCATCTCTTATCCTGTAATATTCCACAATCTTGTCAATATGTTGAGGGCATATTTTCTTGACATTTTATAGATGCATATGTGTATGCATGAGCACACACACATATATGTATATATGTGTGTGTGTGTGTATGTGCACAGAGACAGAATTGTAGATTTAAATGTGAAGTTTTAATTGTAGAATTAATATTTTTGAATTTCCAAAGATTTGGAGTATAAATGGGTATTAGCTTCTTTTTTATGCCTTCTTTTTAATATTAGTAATTTCCATAAATTTATGTCTCCCTGTCCTCTCTATCTTCAGGCAAACAAAACCTATCTTGAACATTAGTTTCACTAGTGTCTGTCAGTTTTTAGTATTATTTATTAGGCTACAAAAGCACCCAAGGCATCATAGTAAAGTGGATAGGATATTAGACTTGAATCTCACCTCTGACACTTATTGATTATTCCACCATGAACAAGTCACTTGACCTTTCCCATTTTCAGCTTCCTAACAATGGTGTGGTTACTGATCTAGAACCAAATGTTCTGGACAATGAAATGAAGTAGACCTTATGAAGCATTGCTAACAGTAATCCTAGTGGAGGTGACAAACTTCCAGCTGAGCAATTTAAACCCTAAAAGATGGTGCTATTACAGTGCTATACTCAATATGTCAGCAAAATTGGAAAACTCAACACTGACCACTGGATTGGAAAAGATCAGTTTATGTCTGAATCCTAAAGAAGGGCAATGCCAATGTTCATGATACCAAAAAATTGCACTCATTTCATGCACCAGCAAGATTATAATTAAGATCTTACAAGCTAAACTTCAGCAATGTGTGAACTAAGAATTACCAGAAGAATACACTAGTTTTCAGAGAGCCAGAGGAACTAGAAACCAAATTATAAAAAATAATTTCCAAGTTAAAGAATTTTGGACAAAGAAAGAGTAGCATGAGATCACTGGAGGCCCAAAAAAAGGAAAAATGGATGTCATAAGACAAGTGTGTTTGTCATTTGATTTATTATATTTCCTTTATATCATTACTGTACTTTGAAAAATAGAGAACTTTTTTATCTTGTCCCAGAAGGGATCTTTTTAATATTACCTTTCAAATCTTTTTACATTGCCTTTCCCTTCTACAACACTAATTCAAGTGATTAGTGCTTGACTCCTTTACTGATCTAAACTTATTGGAAAAACTCCCCTTTCTCCTCTGGAGCCATCTATGTCCAGTGGAAAAATATAGATCAAAATGACTGGAAATGACCTTGGATGCAAAGGGAGACCTTGGTCTTCTTAGAATGAAGACTTTCACAGATTTTAGTGTGACACAAGAAAGGAAACATGATTTAAATCAAAGACCTTAGAGAATGAAGTACTCTTGATGTGGGACTCTTAACCCATCCATTGCAAATCATGTCTTAAAATACATTTCTTTCATCAATTAAGAAAATAAAGTTTATTCCTCCATTTTGGTGTTCATCACAACTGGTGGGACTCTATTTCAGTATTCCCTGAAGTTCGTTTGTCCAACAATGGATAAATTGTCTTTATCATTATCTTCTCTCCAAGGGTGTCCATTTCTCAAGCAGCTAACCTATGGAAAGAATTTCATTGTTACAGCTTTCTTTTCTCTAGACTATTGAAACCTTTCCCCCACACATCTTTAAAATATATTTCTAGCCTTCACACAAAGAAAAGCTCTGAAAATAACTTCTTTGTTCATTACTTGAAGTCCTTGTTTTTTCATTCTGGATTGGTTTATGGTGTTTTCATCCTATTTGCCTTTTCTTTGCCTCAGTGCTTTGTTCTTTTTGATCACATCTCCAAGAATGACTGAGACTTATGGTCCAGAGGAGTGTTCCTACATTTCCTTCAGAGCTAGCCTATGTAAACTTCTAGAGGAAGTGTGGAAAAAAAATTTCTAAAAGAGGAGGGGACAGAGAAAGCAAGAAATTCTCAAAATCAGTTCTTGGAACTTGGTACAGGATAGGGGCAAACCTGACCAAAATGAAAAGAACTATGATTTCAGTTCTATGTAGTAGGTTATATATTTACTATGATTATGCTAGAAATCTACATTCTTTTTCTTCTACTCCTTATACCATATAATTTGAATACAGGAAAAGGGTAGTTGTCCCCCCGCCCCATTTCTTTTCACTTCATTTTCTATACACTAAGTGGAAAGGGAAAAACCTTTTATTTCAAGATTAATCATACTGAAATTCTTTTTTTTTATAATACATGGGAATTTGCCTTACCAAGAAAACGAGCTATATTCATCTCCCCACTTAAAATTTCCTTTTCAGCTGAATTTCCTTGTATTGTCATTATACCAGAGGGAAAATTGATTATTTGAAAGAAATTCTCCTAACCGTGCATTTGTATTAACCTTCAAATTCTGCTTCATTTATCTAGAATTGTCACTATATGTGCACAGGATTTACTATTTTAACTAAATTAATAAACATAAATAGATGTTAGATTACATTATCATTATTAAAATTATATTGGCTTTACTACCCATAAATAACAAATATTATTTCAATTACTTGTATCTAACTTTATTTGTATAGAAAATAGTTTATGGTTATATTTGTATAGTTCCTGTATTTGTATTGGCAGATATATTCTCAGATATTTTTTACTAATTAGTTATTTTTAAATGGTATAAAAATATTAAATAATATAGCTGACACAGTGTAGTTTCCCTATTAAATTTATTTTTAGGTTTAACTTTGTTTGAAATCATGATTACTATCCTTGTTTTATATATATATATATATAGATATGTATATAGATATACATATCTATTTATATACATAAATATATCTATATCTATGTAAATTCTATTCTTGACCTTTATTTTATTATGCGTATGTCTCATTTTTATGGCATTTCCTGAAAGCAACATATTATTAAATTCAAAATTTTAATCTGCTTTGATTACATAAGTAAATTCATCCCATTCATATTTTAAGCTTTTTCCCTCCTTCCTCTATTCTTCTCACCCTATTTCTATTCTACCCTATTCCTATCCCACCTTACTCCATTCCTTTACTTCTACCTGCTACCTTGCCCTCCTATTTTTTTAATCTATCCACCTCCCCAAGAATCCCTCCCTTATCCCCCCCACCCTCTCCCCCTTGCCCTCTTATACATTTCTGAATTTAGATTTCTAAATATATACATTATTTTCTATCCCATTCTCTATGAGAGTAAGGCTTCAGTGATACTTGGCCTTCTCTGTACTAACTTCCTCTGTATCATTTTTTCTTCTTTTGCCTCATTTGTATGAAATAATTGCTCCTTTTTATCTCTTCCAACACAGTTTTTTAAAATCACTCCATTATATTCATCTTAGCCAAAGTCTTTCTTTCAGACTACCCAAATAAAAATGATATAAAGAACTGATATTTTCATAAATAAGAAGTAAACAATTTGACCTTAATGAGTCCCTTAAAATTGGTCTTTCAGGTTTATATTTTTCTTGATTATCATAGGTAGAATTTTCTCTTCAGGTTTTGTTGTTTTTGTCACAAATATCTGAGAGTTTCAGTTCAGTAAATATTCTTTGAGGATTGTACTTTGAGGATTATACTTTGAGGATTATACTTTGCTAGGTAAGTTATCTTGGTCATAACTGATAGGCTGTACCTTCCAGGGGAAATGTTGCAATAACTCTGGAGTCCCCTGGCCTTAGGAATGAGATAATAATATAGTTATATATTTCTTTCCCTAGCTTTTAGGGAAGATATAGCAGTAATCCTGAGGCCCCCCTGATTTTAGGAGTGTCATTGTTCTAACAATTTCTTTGTCAATCGTCTTAAAATCTCCTGACCTAAGGAATACTATTGTCCTGCAAACATTGCTGATTATCATTTAAATAACAAAGTTTCTGAGACAATACTAAGGTGCACACCAGACCATTTCTCAACCACACTTCTAAGCTATAGAATTCAATAATGAGGTACATACAGAAGCACTCTTCATCTCTTACCTCTAAGACTACTCCTCAATTCTACCTCAAAGCCATAAAATTAGCATATCAGTGACATGAAGCACTTGATCTCTTTTTCCTATAAATTTATCTTGCTCTTGGTTCTTTGCTAAATTCTTTTGGAAATTAGCCCACTTTAATTGGTATTATAATTATAGCAAACTTTGACCCTTGATTTGGAGATGGGTTCAAGCCTGCAAATTATTTTGAAATATCTCATGACACTGCCCTGAAACCAACCCCAACCTTTTGGAGTCTCCTCTGCACTTCAACAATAACCCCAGCTCTTTTGCTTTGTGAAATATAGTATTTCAAGACTTCTGCTCCATTCACATTGTAGCTGCTAGATCTATGATTTTTATTGTAGCGCCACAATATTTAATTTTTTTCTTATTGCTTTCAATATTTTTCCTTAACCTGGGAATTTTGCAAGTTAGATATGATATTGCTACTAAGTTTTTCTCCTGGCATCACTTTCAGGTGGTGACAGTTGTATTTCTCTTTTGCCGTCTTGTTTTAGAACTCCAGGGCAATTTTCCTTGATAATTTATTGTAATATTGTGTCAGGATTCTTGTTTTAATCATACTTTTCAGGAATTCCAGACATTCTTATATGATTTCTCCTCAATATGTTATCCTTAGTTGTTTTTTCTGAGATAGTTTACACTTTTTTTTTCATTCTTTTGATTTAAAAAGATATTTATTTGTATCTTAGAAAATCAGTAGTTAGTTCCCTTTGTCCAGTTCTATTTTTCAAGGAATCAGTTTCTTCAATAAGTTTATCATTCTCTTTTTCAAGTTGGTTGACTTTTTTCCTACAGTTTTCTTGGATTGCTCTTATTTTTTTTCTATTTTTTATTGATTTCTTTGTTTATTTTTAAAATCCTTTTAAAGTTCTTCCAAAAAGTCTTTTTTTGTGCTTGGGACCATTTGATATTCATCATTTAAAATGTTATGGCTATTGTAGCTCCATTGTATTCCTCTGAATATGAACTTAGATCTTCCCTATGCTCATTATAGTTATCTATAATTTGGTCTTTTCTCCTTTATTCACTCATTTTTTTATTTATTTGTGTGTTTGTTTTAGTAGGATAAAATTCTATTATGGGGAATAATGCCCCAAACCTCAGTTCTTTACTGTTATTTTCTTACATCTGTCCTCTGGCTCAAGTTTGGGTTCTTCTTTCCACTCCTAAGCCACAGCTAGAGTCTCCAGTTAAATAGTCTCTGAATATGATCTTGCTCCACCTTTCCTTTGAACAATGGTCTATCTCTTTCTGTGGAGAAAATTCAGAGAATCAAAGTGTTTTTTGACTTTGTATGCAACATTTACAAAATCCTCTCTTTCCACTCTTTTGCAAAAGAAGAATCTTCATAGCTAAGAACAAATGTGTTGTACCATAATTTAAACGGTAGGCAGCTTTTTTTTTTTATTTTTAGGAGAGAAAAGAAAAAAAGAAAAATTACTGTTGTCTATCTGGCTTAGGCTTCTCATACTGAGTTTTTCAAATGAATTTTTACCACTGAGGCATAAACCCCTGGGACCCATGGTTTATTAATTAACTGAAGCAGTGAGAGAACGAGCCTAAGCTAGAACAGCATAAATGGTAATGCTATAATAACTTGAAAAGCATAAAACTAACATCAGAAACCTCTATCCAGAAGCAAATTATAGCCTATCAATTTTTCTATAGGGCAATCATAAGGCATTCGAGTTGGATAACAAATCCACAGAAATAGCAATTAAAATTAAGCATACTAAGATTGCTTCATGACCATTTTTAAAGCCAAATTCCTGTTAATAAAAGTTTTGTTTTCATTGATATGACTTTCTTTGAAAATAACTTCAGTTTGATATTATTTTCTTGCACTCTGACTTTAGGGTATCTGAGAGTTAATTATTCTAAGCTTCAGAGAGGAAGATATAAGAGTCATCTTTTTGCATTTCTGCCCTCTTCAAAAAATGTGTGCCTATCAGGGAATGATTCTATCAGTTCCAAAGTAATTAGTTGAAAAAGTCATAGGTAATCATTTGTGGTTTACTGTACTTTTGGATTTCTGTTCACCTGAAAATTAGTTAAAAGATGAATTCTGAGGTAAGAATTGCATGGGGAGGGGGCAGTGTATGTGCTCATGTATATCATAGAACAGGGGCTACAGAGCATTTGTGTTGCTACTTAGGGAGGAGATATCCTTACTTTTAAGACTTGGAGATCCATGACTTAAATTGGAAACAAGAGCTATTCAAAAAATGCAGGGGAATGAAATCAGTGCATAATAAATATAAACTTAAGTTTTAAAAAGTCAGTAAGGTAACATCTGAATTACACTCAATGGTGTGCTTACTAATTATGGTGAAAGAAAGCAAGAGATCTCTTCCTCCAAAAAGCAGGAACAGCAGGGACAGATGCATTGCCTATCTTTTTATCAATAAAACTTAGTGACAGGCTCATAAAGAGGGAGGATGTGTTTCATTTTCCAGGCTCATCCAGTCTTGGTCTCTGTACTAATGCTATCAATTTGTTCTTCTAATGGAGGGCCATTCTTTTAATAGCAGCAGTGATACTACCCATTTGTTGATGCTAGTCCAAAAGTAAATGGAATTAGGTTTTGGATGCTATTGTCTGAGGGTCAGATGCAAACTAGTAGGGTAGCAATTTATATGCCATGCTATTAAGGCTATTGTGGAGTTTGCAAAATGGTTCTAAATGTTAAATGTTGGGTCTGTGAAGTTGTTTCTCCTTTAGTTTCATGCCCACCTATATTGCAGGCAATGGTGTATGTAACCTTCCTAAGATTTTGTTCCTTCTAAAATGTATAGGGAAAAAAATGATAGTGTAACACATTCTGTTTACATAACCATAGCCTCTGTCTTCCCATGCCCTTCCCCATCTTACTGTTGACTATTTCTTTCTCTTTTACCTATAAATGCAGCTCTTTTTAAATGCCTCTCATTTGATTTCCCCTTTCTCTCAAGTAACTGAATGATATAATTCCTATTTAAACTAAAATACTCCTAGAAAATGCTACCCATTCTTCTTCTCTCTATTCCTCTTCATTCCTTAATTCATTATAACCTGAATTTCAACTTTGTCCCTCAACCAAAAATATCCAAAGTTATCAGTGATCTATTGATTAAGTGTGATTAATTTTTTTTCTCCATTTTCATCCTTCTTGTACTCTTTAGGGCACTTGCTGCTTTAAAGTTTCTCCACACTGGGTTTAATTATCATTTCTTTGGAAATAAGAGCCATACATGACTGAAAAAAATAATTGAACTCCAAACTAGATTCAAAGATCTAAATATTCAGCCCTCTCCCTCCCTTCCCTAAGCTCCAGCCCAACATTACCAACAGTCTATTGGATATTTCATATTGGATATTACCCAGGCATCTTAAATATAATATGTCTAAAACAGAACTCCATTTCAAAAACTACCCTTTTCTGAATTTGCTTATTTCTGGTAATATATCTCCATCCTTTGAGTTACCTAGACTCAATTCTCCCTTCTTTTTCCTTTTACATAGCCAATCAATTACTAAATCTTATAAGCATTTCACATAACTATCCGCCTTGATTTCTGCATACTAGAAGTTAGAATACTACTATATCAGAGTGACACATTTTAAAGACAGAAAACTATAGCAAAATAAATATTAAATAATGATATAAAATAAAATATTTTCATAAAACATCATTAAAAAGTGTGTGTGTGAGAGAGACACAGAGACAGAAACAGACAGGGACAGAGATACTAGGATTATTATGAAACACTGCTGTATCTTAAAAAAAGAACCCTAACTTAAAAGGATTGGATCAAAATGCAGGTTCATGTCATCACTACTGGATTTGTGCTGAAGCTGGCTGGCTTGTGAGTCACTTGTTAAATTTTCCCTGTGAGCCTGCATACCTTGGAAACCAGTAAATGCAACAATCAGGGCATGATTTATTGCTTTATTGATTGTCTCAACCATTGTCAAACTCTAATAGAAATGAGGCCCTAATCAGTGCATAAGGATCTCTGTTGCTGCATATTAACTTGCTTTTAAAATATAATGTTTTCTGTGTTTTACTGAATTTTATTTATTTTGTTAAATATTTTCCAATTATTTTTTAATAAAGTCAGGGCTTTCCTCAGGAATGTTGAGGGTCAGGATCAACCCATGATAATGGTGTTTGACACCTATGGTCTAGCCCTAAGAAAGTTATGGAGAAAATGTTCCTCATGTAGATCACATGTCTTGCTTATTTTTATTTCCTCCTAGGAGATCAGCAGCACACTCCTGCTTACTGTCCATGAACAAGTTATTTAAGCTCTCTGCCTCAGTTTCTTAATCTGAGAAAGAAAATCATATTTATGCTGTATCATTCCCTGAATCATTGTGAGAAAAGTGCCTTATGAAACATAATGGACTATAAAAATGAAAGCTATTATTATTACTGTGCAAAGAAATTCCTGATAGTAAGGAAATGGTATTCAAACAGCATTTCAAATGAATTGCTTGTTTCAATGAACAAAAAGAAATGAGGAAGCTGGGGAAAAAGTGAAGTCCATATATTTCCAACTGTAAATTATACTGAGATGACCACTTAAATTTCACATTGAATAACCAGATAAGATTTTACAGATATTTCATCATATTCTTAAAAGGATGCTTTCCTTTATAATGGGGAGGACACCACTTGGTATATTTTCTGTGTATCTAATGATCTGCCATTTATCAAAAAGCAATCCAGAGACCCTTGGCACTTATTTCTGGGAGGCAAATAGAGAAAATGGAGGAAGGACTGGTTGTTTGGTCCTGAGATGTCAGTCATTCAACCTTAGTGTGATATCAACCCGAACTATATATTTGCATAGTTATAGTTGTTACTCTCTGATTAAATCCTATGAAGTACCACATTCAGAAAGGTTACAATCCAATTAAAAAGAGAAATCACTGTATAAAATGAAATTCACAAATCCTTTAAACTTTCAGTTACTTAAGCCCTACTAAGAGATACAAGGATACTGTTATATAGGATTTTTATTAAATGATATAAGACTAATATCTTCTCAGAGTAAGCTTTTGATAATACACTGACAAGAGAATTCTAAATTCCAGATCAACCCAATCCTTGCCTTGTATTCTCCCCTTTCCCTTTCAAAACTCTTTTCTTTCACAATTGCCCAGTCCTCAGGGACATCTTTTTGCTATTTAGGTCTTTGTTCTCTCAGGATGTCCAAATGTCAGATGTCAATGCCTTTATTCTTTTTGAGTTACCATTACTATTGTTTTGTTCCTTCTACATTTCTGTAGCTCTATGCAGTGATTAATGCTATGAAGTTTTTATGTTAATAACATGTAAACATGATGAGCACCTGGACTTCCCTGTCCTGCTTAACTGAAAACTAACAACAGGCTCTAAACTATAGTCTTATAAGTATTATTCTGACCTCTCTGGAAAGTACACTACAGTCAGAAAATTTTATTCTTCTCAAAACATTATATTGTGGAGGCAGTTAGTTGGTGTAGTGGATAGAGCACCAGTCCTGAAGTCAGGAGGATCTGAGTTCAAATTTGGCCTCAGACACTTAACACTTCATGGCTGTGTGACTCCGGGGAAGTCCCTTAACCACAACTGCCTCAGCAAAAACAAAAAAGAAAAAGAAAGAAAGAGAGAGAGAGAGAGAGAGAGAGAGAGAGAGAGAGAGAGAGAGAGAGAGAGAGAGAGAGAGAGAGAGAGAGAGAGAGGGGGAGGGAGGGAGGGAGGGAGGGAGGAAGGGAGGAAGGAAGAGAGAGAGAAAGAAAAAAAAACATTCTAGCTCATTCTTTTCTTTTTTTTCTTCTTATAATTCAGTGTTAAGATAGATTACTCTTTGCTGATTTGTTTGTTGCTGCTAGTTGGCCATTATGTTAGTACGCTACCTTTTCCAGGTTTTGTAGAGATAGAATGCCTTAACTCTAAAGAATAAATTTAATGATATTATATGCTGGTACTAGAGTAGACTAATAAGAGAGCTATTTCAAGAAAAGTTTTGTTTTTGTTTTTGTTTTTTTTGAATCATAACACGCAGGTGTATGGATACCTATTATACCTATGAATGAAATTAGTCTTGTTCAAATCACTGTGATTCATCAGTGACATTTGGGGTAGAAGTTCAAAGTAAGATTGTGAGGCAAATGAGAGTTTCCTTGGAATTAGGATTTTTGTCAAGAATCTTATACCAGTGAAAAATGGGAACTCTGAAATAGTTGCTAGAAAACATAAGAACATATTGATGTATGGAGAGTTGGAGGAGGGGTGCCTCTGTGGTTGGGGGTGGAAGGGAGGGGAATTACTGCCCCTAAATGGTTTAGTATGGTTAAGATCTTGCTTGTGCTCTGCTAATCCATAGATTTACTAGGAGCTATGCTTTGGCTTTCAGAATGGAAACACAGCATTCAATCTCAAATCATTTGGGGAAGCAATCTATATTTCTTACAGTAAAACAAGCATTTCTTTTAAGGGACTTCAATTTATTTGGTGTGATTTCCCACTCTTGTACTAACATGACAGGGAAGGTTCTTTTGTGCCTATAAGGCATATTGCTGTTCAGAATAAGTTTAATTTGTATTTTATTTTCTGAAATCATTTTAATTTGGTTGGTAGGAGGTCCTAATCTTTTTTTAATATGAAGATACAAAATCAGGGGTTGTAAATTGCATTTTGAGCCCAGTCGAATTGAAAGCAAAATGTATTTTACCATTAATGAGAGAGTTAGTACTGAGCAGAAGGATAATGGAAATTAGAAAGAAAAAAACATTTTAAGAAAAGAGAGTGGAGCATTTGCAAGTAAAATGTAAAAACCTACATTCAGATTTTCACATTTAGAGAAATCTTTGGCTGAAATTCTATAAATTGATTGTGTCAATGTCTCACTTCATAATATCAATAATTCATTCTTGTGTGGTGTTTTAATGTTACAGTTGGTTTTCTTCCCAGCAATTTTGGGAGACAGAAAGTGTCCCATTATTTTAAAAACGTTTTTTTTTGCTCCATGGTATGGTTCTCTGGGCAAGGGACAGGGAAAAGGATGCTGGAAGAAATTCTGATAATATTTTTCAAAGAAAACAAAATGTTTTTAAAATAAAATATTCCTTCATCTTTACTTTGTTTGATTTTAAAACATGATGTAAAGAGGCACACTATACAATGACACAGGTGGTCTGTCAAGAAGACTTGGGCTGATGTCCCATCTCTGATATACACTAGCTGTGTGACCCTGAGCAAGTCACTTAATCTCTAAATTGTGTAGATTTATCTCTCTACAGGCATGAATTATAGCATTAGGGCTAACCTGTTTAGCAAAGGGAATATCCTCACAGAAGAGTTCCTTATAATTTTGACATAGCCCCACCAAAAAAATCACATATACCTTGTACATTCTTAATTATAGAGATATGTGAGGTTGTACTACTGATTTCTTTTGTTGAATTCCAATTCTCTTTGATTTCATAAGTGTAAAAGTTTGGCAGGTGTAGAAATTCCCCCTTAATATCCCCTCAACACATACACACACATACACACACACATACACACACACACACACACACATTCTCACTCATATATATACACACACACAAGTGGAGGTCATCTGTAACTTAGATAAATCTCTGGGGCTGATTTGTTGATTGCTCAGGTTCACTTAACCCTTAGGTGATAAAAGCAGAATTTATCACTAGGCTTCCTAACCTCAGGTCTGTGGCCCTTTCCACTTTATGTTTCTTTGTTTCTCTCCCCAAAATTAACCTGAGTTAATTAGGAAGCTAAATTTAGCTCCCTAAGTCATTTTGAACAGAAAACTGCAGTGCTGTTGCTTTTTTTTTTTTTTATACCTAAAGCCTTGCAAAATCACTCTTTTTGTTTGTTTTATGTTTTAAGAATCTGTGTCAGAGTTTACATTAATGAATATGGAGTATCAAAAGCCCTAATGGAGTGATTCTATACCTTGGAGATCTAGGTTAGGACTAAATTAAAATAAATTAGTCATGCTTTGGTTTATCCTAAAGGCCTAAATGCTTACCTGCTTTGCCTTTGTCTCAATAAACAACAGGCAAGCTGTTTCCTACATGAGCTCCCTTGGAACAAGACTAAGTCTCATTCTCTCTCTCTCTTTTAAATGTATTTATTTATTTATTTATAATACAAATGTCTTTATTAATCATGGTGGAAGAGAAAAATCAGAGTAAAAGGGAAAAATATGTGAAAGTTTAAAAAAAAGTGAACATAGCACGTATTGATTATTCAGTCCCCTTAGTTCTTTTTCTGGATGCAGATGGCATTTTCTGTCCAATAATATTGGGATTATTTTGGATCACTGAATCACTGAGAAGAAACGAGTCCTCATCGCATATTCTTGTTGTTATTGTGAACAATGTATTTCTGGTTCTGCTTGTTTTGCTCAGCATCAGTTAGTTTAAATCTTTCCAGACCTTTGCAAAGTCAGCTTGTTCATCATTTTTTTATAGACCAATAATATTCCATTATTTTCATACACTTGTTCACTTGTTCAGCCATTCCCCAATTGATAGGTATCTACTCATTTTCCAATTCTTAGCTACCAGAAAAGGGGCTGCGACAAATATTTTTGCACATGTGGATCCTTTTCGATCCTTTATGATTTCCTTAACATACAGACACAATAAGGGCACTGCTGGGTCAAAAGATATACACTGTTTCATAGTCCTTTGGAGATCGTTCCAGATTGCTCTCCAAAATGATTGGATCATTTTACAACTCCATCAACAATGCATTAGTGTCCCATTTTTTCCACATTTCTTTCAACATTTATCATTACCTTTTCCTGTCATCTTGGCCAATTTGAGAGGTATGAACTGGTACCTCAGAGTTGTTTTAATTTGCATTTATCTAATCAAGGATAATTTAGTTTTTATAGAACTATACATGATTTTAATTTCATCAGCTGAAAATTCATATCCTTTGACCATTTACCAAGTTAAATTTAATTTTCAAATCTATTCCTAGCAAGGTAGGTCTTACCTATTCTAATCTTTCTCCCCTAGTTTCAGTTTCATACAGCCTTACAACTGCAAATGCCACAAGACATGCATAATGATCAATGGGATATTAGTCAATTTACAAACATTTATTAAGTATCTACTATGTGCCAGACAATGCAAAAAGCATTGGTTATTCTGAGGTGTTAGAATTACTGATCTGTGGGATTTGGAGTGAAAGAACTTGGGTTTTAATTCTGCCTCTTCCACTTACCATTTGTGTGGCTTTACAGAGAGGTTGCTTCACCTCTTCATTTTTTACTTCTCTTATTTCATATAAATTCCCTTTACTCACAAACTGGCCTGTCAGCACTATTTCTTATATACCTAGCTTTTCCATTTGCACAAATACTCCCTTATTTCTGTTATGCATGCTTTCCTGGTTCTTCACCTTATAGATTCCCCAACTTCTTTCAAAGAAAAGCTTAGGAAAGGACACCTGCTACACATGAGAATTTACTTTCCTTTCCCTAGTTGTTAATATTCTCCCCTTCTGGAAATATAATTTCTTCTTTTAGGGCTTTTTATTTTCAAAACATATGCACAGGAACTCTGGGAGATGATTATGAACTACTACGTAGAATTCCCAATCCCTCTATTTTTATCCGCCTGCATTTTGGATTTCCTTCACAGGCTAATTGTACACTGTTTCCAAGTCCAATTCTTTTTGTACAGCAAAATAACTATATGGACATGTATACATATATTGTATTTAATTTATATTTTAACATATTTTACGTGTATTGGTCAACCTGCCATCGGGGAATGGGGAAGGAGGGGAAAAACTAAAAAAAAAAAAAAGTTTGGCAATTGTCAGTGTTGTAAAATTACCCATGCATATATCTGGTAAATAAAAACTATTAATAAAAAAAGAAAGAAAAAAACATATGCACAGATTATTTTTCAACATTGATTTTCCCCTCCTTCTACCCTCTCCTCTAGATGGCAAGCAATTTAATATATATTATACATGTTAAAATATGTTAACTCTAATATGTGTAAATATATTTATACAATTCTCTTGCTACACAAGAAAAATTAGATCAAAAAGGAAAGTAAATGAGTAAGAAAACAAAATGCAAGTGAACAACATCAAATAGAGTGAAAATGCTATGCTGTGATTCACACTCAGTTCCCACAGTGCTCTCGCTGGCTTTCTTCATCACAAGATCATTGAAACTTGTATCAATCATCTCAGTGTTGGAAAGAGTTACATTCATCAAAATTGATTGTTATATAATATTGATATTGTCATGTACAATGATCTCCTGGTTCTGCTCATTTCATTTAACATCAGTTCATGTAAGTCTCTCCTGGCCTCTCTAAAATCATCCTGATCGTTTCTTATAGAACAATAATATTCCATAATATTCATATCCCATAACTTATTCAGTCATTCTCCAACTGATGGGCATCTACTCAGTTTCTAGTAGAAACATAATTTTTCTTTTGCCTTGTATTAATTCTTTATTTTCACACATATTAAATCATATCATTAATCAACTTTAAAATGTAAGCTCCTTAATTTTATCCCTTATATCCTTCATACCTAGCAAAATACATAACATATAGTGGATATAAACAGCATCAAAAAGATATGTATTCCTTCCTTCCTTCCTTCCTTCCTTCCTTCCTTCCTTCCTTCCTTCCTTCCTTCCTTCCTTCCTTCCTTCCTTCCTTCCTTCCTTCCTTCCTTCCTTCCTTCCTCTCTCTCTTTCTTTCTTTGATTCTTTCTCTATTTTTCTATCTATTTTTTATTTAAGAATCCTCATTCCAATCTAATTTTTTTTTCTTGAACATAATTGAAGACATTGGACCACATGAATTAGAATGTCCCTTCCACTTCTAAATTTCTCTTTGTTGTCTTTGGCTGGAAAATTGTTTCACTTCATCTTTGCTGATGCTCTAAAATTTTGTTTAGAGTTGTTATTTAAGAGGTATTTGGAGTGGTTTCAGGGAGAGTTCCAGTGCATCCCTTTTTTTACTCTGCTATCTTAGCTCAGCCTACTTTAAACTAAAGTCTTTAAAAGGTCTCAGTTTCCTACCCCTACTTCAAAGATCCTTTCTTTATTTTCTTCCTCCACTTTTGCACTTCCTTTCATCTCATTCCCATTAATTTTTATACCTTATTTCATTTGTATTCTTCCTTCATTCTCTTTCCCTCCCTTTACTCTCTAATTTCCTTTAGAATTTAGAAGACTTTTTATGCCCTTCTAAATGTATATGTATTGTTTCCTCTTTAACCCATTCCCAATGGAAGTAGGGCTCCAGAACTACCAACTCTCCTTGCTCATCTAATTCTTCTGTGTTTCCTATATGGTTTTGATTTTTAGAACTGACATCATACTCAGTTCTTTTCTAGTTTTCCTTTTGAAATATCCAAATACTAATGATGATCTTAAGCACATAGTTTATATTTCCACATATACAGCATGAACAGTTTGTTCTTATTGTCTCATAATTAAATAGCCTTTGATGTTTACTTTATATTTCTCTTGTCTCTTATAAGTCAAATTTTCTATTAAGTTCAGGTTTTTTTGTTTTGTTTTGTTTTGTTTTGTTTTTTGTTTTGTTACAATAAAATCTTGGAAGT